>NC_091188.1:20652689-20687689 GCF_040958095.1 Procambarus clarkii
CGGATACAATGGTACTGACCTGGCCCACTGCTCGCTCCACCTGCCTCACCTGCCTCCACGCTCGTCTCGCTCCCTTGATGCTGCCCCCCCCCTTGCTCTGGCCTCCCTCACTCCCTGGGTCGTCGTGCTCGTGACCCCCTCCCCCCCCCCTCCCTCCCTTATCTTGCCCCCCTTTCCCTCCCTTATCTTGCCCCCCTTTCCCTCCCTCCCTCATCTAAATTATATTAAAAATAAGAGCTAATTATAATGAAGCGAGGACCGGCTGCACCTCCATCATGCCTGGGATACAGTTTTGTTACTCCGCTCATAAAATATATTATTATTATATATAATAAAGTAATTTTTTCAATGTATGTATTATCTGATGATGGCTGAGGACCGGAAGACCTGTTGTAGTTGTGATGAACTTGTACCAAGAATGTCAAGAGTTGGACATGTATATGAGAGGGATTGGGTGGTTATAAATAGGAGCTGCCTTGTATGGGCCAACAGGCCTTTTGCAGTTGCCTTTGTTCTTATGTTCTTATGTCAAGAGTTGGTTCACTTTGTTGTGGTGAGTTGTTATTCCCGCTAAACACACACCGACACTGACGTTGATACAACGTTCAAACAACTTTTAACCCTTCCTAACCAGTTATAACAACTAATATAGCAAGTTGTAACAACGTTCTAATACGTCATAAACACGTTAAGCCAAGATGTAACAACTTGCAGGCGATGAGTCACAATAACGCGGCTAAAGTATATTGACCAGACCATACACTAGAAGGTGAAGGGACGACGACGTTTCGGTCCGTCCTGGACCATTCTCAAGTCGATTGTGAGAATGGTCCAGGACGGACCGAAACGTTGTCGTCCCTTCACCTTCTAGTGTGTGGTCTGGTCAACATGTAACAACTTTATTACAAGTTGTAACAAGCGGAAAATAGACAGTTTCGGTTTGTGTTTCAAGGGTAACTACCTTTCTGACATCTTAAGGTTACTGAAGGACTTCAAAAGAACAAATTCACAAAGGGCCTTGATTATCCCAGACGCGCCTTAGCCGACTATGCCACGACATGGTTAAAAGAATTGCAACCTAACCATGTTATGTCAACTAAAGGACGTCTGGGATCATCCCGGACGTAGGTTCGAACCCGCATCACGGCCCTTGTGGATTTGTTCATTTGATGCATCACGCTACTGTGATTTGTGTGTGTTTTGAAGGATTTCTCGGGCCATGTTCCTTTGACCTCTTATCAAATGAAACATTATTTGTTTTCAATTATAACAGGTTAGTCTCTATAGTAACCAGTTTATCAGCTCTGAAATTTGGCAAACCAAGCCAAATAAACCTCTGAGAGGCTGCAGGATCCAGTAAGTTCAGTAGAACTTGGGTTTCAACTCCTTGACCATGTCGTAACTCAGTCGATTAAGGTAGCGTTTGGGATACTCTCGGACGCAGATTCGAATCCTCGTCACGGCCCTTGTAGATTTGTTCATTGGCAAGCTAAAGTTATTATCCCTGGCTTGTCCCATAAAACTTCCTCGGAGCTCGAAAACTGTTTTAAAACATGCAAACTAAGCAGTTATGATTGAGAGAGAGAGAGAGAGAGAGAGATGTACATGTTTCGTAAGTGGGCACGTTAGTGATTGATGAGTCGTGCCAGTGTTAGGGAGAGACGCCGCCGCCACGTGGAGCAGCAGCAGCAGCAGCCAGCCCGCCCGCCCGAATAGACTGCCTTAATAGACTGAGCTACGACAGGGTTAAAAGGGTTGAAACCAAAGTTCTATTGAACTTACTGGATCCCGTAGCCTCTCCGAGGCACAAACCAGGATTTTTACACAGCCCCCCCCCCCCCTGCACCCGAGCTATGTCAATAGGCCGTTCTCCCTCTTCGCCCTTACATCATCATCACACACAGATCACACTAACGTGATGCATCATGTTTTGTTCATTTGATGCATCACGTTAGTGTGATCTCTGTGTCAGGTGAGGAAGGTTGGGGGTTATGGCGGGGGTGGGTGTGTGTGTAGGTGACCTTGGTGTGTGGGTGAGGGAGGAGTGTGGTCACAGCTGGCCGACACTGGCTCACGTCTACCCCTGCACCTCACCTCTCACCAAGGTCGCTCTTGTCACCGCTGCCGCCCCCCAGGTGTGTGCTCACCTAGTTGTGTTTGAGGGGGTTGAGCTCTGGCTCTTTGGTCCCGCCTCTCAACCGTCAATCAACTGGTGTACAGGTTCCTGAGCCTATTGGGCTCTATCATATCTACATTTGAAACTGTGTATGGAGTCAGCCTCCACCACATCACTTCCTAATGCATTCCATTTGGCAACCTAAAAACCTCTGACACTAAAAAAGTTCTTTCTAATATCTCTGTGGCTCATTTGGGCGCTCAGTTTCCACCTGTGTTCCCTTGTGCGTGTTCCCCTTGTATTAAATAGCCAGTCTTTATTTACCCTATCAATTCCCTTCAGAATCTTGAATGTGGTGATCATGTCCCCCCTAAATCTTCTCTCTTCCAGCGAAGTGAGGTTTAATTCCCGTAGTCTCTCCTCGTAGCTGTGTGTGTGTGTGTGTGCTAGAGACAGCTTTCCTTGGTGTGGAGGAGGAGTGGCTGGCGGGCTTCGAAGCCTCGGAGGGCAGTCATGTCAGGGA
Organism: Procambarus clarkii; assembly: GCF_040958095.1. Classification (NCBI taxonomy): domain Eukaryota; kingdom Metazoa; phylum Arthropoda; class Malacostraca; order Decapoda; family Cambaridae; genus Procambarus; species Procambarus clarkii. Next base: position 20,655,329 of record NC_091188.1, read on the forward strand.
TCCATCATCTGGTCAAGTGAGAGGAGCTATTAAGTCCTCTTGGCCAGGATGATCTTTGTGGTCCTATTGGACACAGAGCGTTATCACCTCCGGTTTCTGTTCGCAGTTTGAACATGGCTTTTAGTAGGCAATTTAAAATGCTTGTTAAAGAGATATCACACGATGCATAGAAAATAGTGCTAACAGTACCATATTCACTAGCAAGAGAATAATATGACGTACACAGGCTGACAGTTTATAAAGGTGACAAAGGTTAATGGATAAAGCTGTTCGAACAAGTGAGGAATTAAGGGTTGTAGTGAAGGATAGTCCAAAATGCCTCGGCAGTTAATTTATTTTGTAACCATGATAACTAGAGGTGAATAGAGGCGTGGCGTTTGATGGCTGCCACTCTTGACCACAGTATCATTGTGTTCTCGTGAGTATGTAGTCTGTAGCCGGCGACCACCCAGCTCGACCAATGGGAATTCAGCGTTGCTGCTGTTCTTGCTGAATTAACTTGTAGATTGTTTAAAATATATAGGCCGAGCACGTGTCTGAGGTCAGCACACCTCCATCCTGACCTCTGGGTCCTCTCCGTGTCCCCTCCCTGACCTCTGGGTCCTCTCCGTGTCCCCTCCCTGACTTCTGGGTCCTCTCCGTGTCCCCTCCCTGACCTCTGTTAGTTCATACTTACACACCAAACGTTATCAACAAATAACAAGAACTTTTCAAACAAGAGATACCAGACCCAATGATGGTGTCCTTTTTTGGCCAATCCACACACTAGAAAATGAAGGGAACGACGACGTTTCGGTCCGTCCTGGACCATTCTCAAGTCGATTGTGAGAATGGTCCAGGACGGATCGAAACGTCGTCGTCCCTTCATTTTCTAGTGTGTGGTCTGGTCAACATACTTCAGCCACGTTATTGTGACTCATCGCCTGCATATGGTGTTCTTTGAGACGCTAGTGCTCTCTAGGTGGAATATTGTTGCACAATGACCTACCTTGAGGTGATTTCTGGCCTCAGCGACCCCGCGGCCCGGTCGTTGACCAGGCCTCCTCGTTGCTGGACTGGTCAACCAGGCTGTTGGACGCGGCTGCTATTTAAATCTGCTGTTTAAATATGACAGTCCTATTTAAAGCTGGAGAAATTGTGGGCCTGGAGAATGTAGATCTATTACTGCTCGAACACATTAAATAAAACATTTAACTTTTTGTGAGTGCTAAAAATGTCTAAATCTGTATTCTCTAGAGTGCAGATAGGAGAAATGCATATTAATTTATACTTCGAAAATATTAAGAGGGACTGGATCCAAATCTGCATGCGGAAATGATTAGGCGAGACCAGGAGACATGGCAGGAAGTGCAACATAACCCCCACTGAAGAGCAAAGGTGCAAAATATGTATATACATCAAGGGACTAAGACTTCTCTTAAGACTTAATTCCCTCTCAACTTGAGGGGGCACAACTGACTGACGTCACTGTTTAAGAGACAACTTGATAAACGCCTTCAAAAGATTCCTGATCAACCGGGCTATGACTCATAGGTGAGGCTGCGAGCAGCGGCGGCATGGAACACACTCCCTAGATGACTAGCCCACCAACCAGGAGACCCGGACAGATACCGGGAACATGTACACCTCTCGACGTCCACTCCACAGTGTTACTCCCGAGAACCATTAGTGTACACCAGAAGAATGTTGATTATGTCATGTCGTGTTAGGTAGAACACTATGAACGCTGGCGTGTGTTGAAGCTGTGTGAACGCTGACAGTGGCTTGAAGCTGTGTGAACGCTGGCGTGTTGAAGCTGTGTGAACGCTGACAGTGGCTTGAAGCTGTGTGAACGCTGGCAGTGGCTTGAAGCTGTGTGAACGCTGACAGTGGCTTGAAGCTGTGTGAACGCTGGCAGTGGCTTGAAGCTGTGTGAAACGCTGGCAGTGGCTTGAAGCTGTGTGAACGCTGGCAGTGGCTTGAAGCTGTGTGAACGCTGGCAGTGGCTTGAAGCTGTGTGAACGGTGACAGTGGCTTGAAGCTGTGTGAACGCTGGCAGTGGCTTGAAGCTGTGTGAACGCTGGCAGTGGCTTGAAGCTGTGTGAACGCTGGCAGTGGCTTGAAGCTGTGTGAACGCTGGCAGTGGCTTGAAGCTGTGTGAACGCTGGCAGTGGCTTGAAGCTGTGTGAACGCTGGCAGTGGCTTGAAGCTGTGTGAACGCTGGCAGTGGCTTGAAGCTGTGTGAACGCTGGCAGTGGCTTGAAGCTGTGTGAACGCTGGCAGTGGCTTGAAGCTGTGGTGAACGCTGGCAGTGGCTTGAAGCTGTGTGAACGCTGGCAGTGGCTTGAAGCTGTGTGAACGCTGGCAGTGGCTTTGAAGCTGTGTGAACGGTGACAGTGGCGTGGTGCGGTCGTGGTGTTGTGCCGGCCGCTGCCTCATACGTCCGGCAGCGCGCCCGTCTCTTAACTCCGGCACCTGGGAATCATGCGATTAAATTTGAGTTAAAAGGAACAGGTTCATAAACGCCGTCAGTGACACTGGCCGTCGACTTCAGGGTAATAATTACCTCATGGTAGTGTCCAGCGATGGTGACTATCTGACCATGGTAGGAAGCCGGTCGGCCAAGCGGACAGCACGCTGGACTTGTGGTCCTGGGTTCGATCCCAGGCGCCGGCGAGAAACAATGGGCAGTTTCTTTCACCCTATGCCCTTGTTACTTAGCAGTAAAATAGGTACCTGGGTGTTAGTCAGCTGTCACGGGTTGGTTCCTGGGGGTGGAGGCCTGGTCGAGGACCGGGCCGCGGGGACACTAAAAAAAAAAAAAAAGCCCCGAAATCATCTCAAGATAACCTCAAGAAAGCAACAGGTAAAGGATCTGGGAATAATGATGCTTGAAGACTTAACGTTTAGGGAGCATAACTAAGCAAATATAGCGTTAGTTAGGAAAATGATAGATGGATAAACCTTCAAATCCAGGGATCCCATCACACAATGTTCAAACTGTTCAAATCACGTATGCTGTCCCGTCTTGAGTACTGCTTGGTACTCGCTCCCCCCCCCTTCAGGACAGAAGAGGTTGTTGAAATAGAGGGAATACAGAGTTGTTGTTGTTATAGATTCAGCTACTCGGAACAAGATCCAAGTAGCACGGTCTATGGTGAGCCCGTAACTTACCTGGCACAGGAGCGGGGCAAGTAGCACGGTCTATGGTGAGCCCGTAACTTACCTGGCACAGGAGCGGGGAATACAGAGACCGTATACGGCAGACATAGACGCGATAAAGCACCTAAACTATCCACATAGTCTCCAAGCTCCCGACATTGCGTAAATTTCGGGGATCAACGTCTCCGCGACCCAGTCTCTAACCAAACCTGCTAATCATTCATTGTGTCGGGGGACAGGCAGCCAGTTTATATGTACACCATATGTTAGGCTTATATCGAGGTCCCCCGCCCCCTTCCCCATGGGCGAATCACTGACCCTTCCCCAGGATTCAACCCCATAACAACCTGACTAACTCCTGGGTACGTATTTACCGCCAGGTGGACAGGGGCATCAGGTGATAGGAAACGCGCCTAACCATTTCTATCCCGCCTGGGATTCGAATCAGGAATTCTCGATTGTGAGTCGATAACGAACTCGATTGTAACTGCGGGCCTGCGGGCCGCTCCAAGCAACAGCCTGTTGGACCAAGCTCTTATAAGTCGTGCCTGGCCTCGGGCTGGGCTTGGGGAATAGAACAACCACATCCAGATAGTCATACTCTACGTTGCCTGTCCAGCGCCAGTTTTTTTTTTTTTGAGATATATACAAGAGTTGTTACATTCTTGTAGAGCCACTAGTACGCGTAGCGTTTCGGGCAAGTCCTTAATCCTATGGTCCCTGGAATACGATCCCCTGCCGCGAAGAATCGTTTTTTCATCCAAGTACACATTTTACTGTTGCGTTAAACAGAGGCTACAGTTAAAGAATTGCGCTCAGTAAATCCTCCCCGGCCAGGATACGAACCCATGACATAGAGTTTACTACCTTAGTCTACGTACCACGTCCAGCGCCAGTGTTAAGGTGACCATGGTAATTAAACGGTGGTATTGAGGTATTTATCGCTCAATAACCGAGATGGGGTTTGCTCCCTAGAGCAGCTGTCAAGACTCGTGTGGAATTCTCTCTTGGTATTACTGCTACTCCAGTGTTCGCTGTGCATCTACCGCCTGATCATCAAGACTGTGATTCATGTCAGTCTGCCAGCAGTCGCGTCCAACAGCCTGGTTGACCAGTTCATCAACCAAGAGGCCTGGTCCTACTAAACAAAGGCAAAGCAGCCTTAGGAAACTGAGATTCCGAAGCCTCAATACAAACATACAGATACTGCTATATAAGGCTCTAGTCCGGCCGCATCTAGAATATCCCCCCACTACCACTACACACCTTCAAGAAGACCAACATGCAAAAACTATAAGCAGTGCAAATAACCCTGGAAACAAACCGAAACTGTCTATTTTCCGGTTGTTACAACTTGTAATAAAGTTGTTACATCTTTGCTTAACGTGTTTATGACGTATTAGAACGTTGTTACCACTTGCTATATTGGTTGTTATAACTGGTTAGGTGGTGGTAAAACTTGTTCGAACGTTGTACCAACGTTGTAGTTTCGGTGTGTGTTTGGCGGGAAGGCACTAAGGAGAGCAGCAAAACACCGTCCACCATATGATCAGACAGTCTTCGAACTCCATGAACTCCTGAACACAAAGACTAATAATAAACAGCAGCTCACCAATGACTCTGTAATATCTCCATTGTTGAAACAATTATGTATTAGCGATAAGACCTATCATTGATGTATAATGACTTACTGTAAATATATAGCTCTTGAAATAGAACATTCTCTGTAACTAGCTGACATGTAACTATAAGGTGTGAAGGATAGATGAAATTGTTAATGTAATAATCTAAGATGAGGTCTGATAGACTTTTTGTGCCCTCTGTAATGCTTTTTGCGCTACCGCTCACAGGTATGAGTATGTGGTGCACAATAAACTAGTCGCCTCCGGCGGCAACGATAAAAAAATCCAACCTGAACACACAACCACTGAACATCAGGACTACAGCACCAAGCCATCAGGGTGTGGAACACCATCGAAATGTTCTTTCAGCCTCTTTGGTCCCGCCTCTCAACTGTCAATCAACTGGTGTACGGATTCCTGAGCCTACTGGGCTCTACATTTGAAACTGTGTATGGAGTCTGCCTCCACCACATCACTTCCTAATGCACTTCTACTCTTCTGTCTTCCAGTGTCGTGAGGTGCATTTCTCGCAGCCTTTCCTCGTAACTCATGCCTCTTAGTTCAGGGACTAGCCTAGTGGCATACCTCTGAACATTTTCCAGCTTCGTCTTGTGCTTGACAAGGTACGGGCTCCATGCTGGGGCCGCATACTCAAGGATTGGTCTTACATATGTGGTATAAAAGGTTCTGAATGATTCCTTACACAGGTTCCTGAAGGCTGTTCTGATAGCCAGTCTTGCGTATGCCGCCGCAGATGTAATTCTTTTTATGTAAGCTTCAGGAGACAGGTTTGGTGTGATATCAACCGCTAGATCTTTCTCTCTGTCCGTTTCATGAACTTCATCTCCCATTCCCCGATGCGTGTGGAAGCATCGGAGTGTGCATATATGAGTGCTACCTTACCTTGAGGTGCTTCCGGGGCTTAGCGTCCCCGCGGCCCGGTCGTTGACCAGGCCTCCTCGTTGCTGGACTGGTCAACCAGGCTGTTGGACGCGGCTGCTCTCAGCCTGACTGCTACACAGTATTCATCTATAGACATCCATATATGGTGAAACACATGTGAAGAACCTCTCACACACTCACAGCTTCCTGACAAGAGGAAGCTTAGCTTAGCTGCTAACACCCACATATCGTGTCAGCAAGGCGGACAGCCCGTCTGCTGTCATAACTCACTATATTTCTCACTTCTACACTTCCCTTCTCCTATGCCTCTCCATCCTCTTAAACTCCCCCCCCCCCCCCCGAAAAAAGACCTGGTCTGGGACCGGGCCGCGGGGACGTTGAACCCGAAATCATGGCAAGGAAACCAACCGCTTTAAAGACTTATTTTTAATAGTTCTCATATTTGTCTGTGTCTGTGTGTGTGTGTGTTTTAACTGTAGCATTATTCCTACAGTTACTGCTCCTTGGTGGGTGTCAGACCTGGATTCACTTTCTCAGCCCTCCTGTGCGTGCGTGTGTGCGTGTGCGTGCGTGCGTTCTCGTTTATTTAGCAAACAGCTGCAATGGGGGGAATAGTGTTGAACAGTGTTGTGTGTGTGTGTGTGTGTGTGTGTTGTGTGTGTGTGTGTGTGTGTGTGTGTTGTGCCTTAAGGGCGCGTGTTTGGTTACTAGAGAGAGGCTTGGGGAGCGGTGTTGCAAGGCTGGAGATGAACGCGAATGTTTCCTACCGCGAAAGTATTAGCAGGTTGTGTAGAAGCCGGGTGAATGAACGTGGGAGTTGTGGTTGCTTCAGGTGAAGGGCGGTGGTGGTGGTGGTTGTGGTGGTTGATGTGGTTGTGGTGGTGGTTAACAAGTAAGGTTGTGGGTAGAGGAGAGTAATGATGCAGCCCAGATGGTGGTAGTGAGTACGTTGTTCTTGAATGGTGGACTAGAGGGGTGTTTAGACTAGTTGTGAATGACGGGAGTGTGGCAGCCTGTCACAGTCTTGTAACTGTGACACAGGTCACACTCACGCCTCCGTATACACCAGTCTCAACAACCCTCCCCCCCCCCTGTTATAAGTTACAGGGGGGGGGGGGAGAGTCACTGCTGTGATAAGGTCTGTCACATGGTCACACTACTGTGATAAGGTCTGTCACTTGGTCTCACTACTGTGATAAGGTCTGTCACTTGGTCTCACTACTGTGATAAGGTCCGTCACTTGGTCTCACTACTGTGATAAGGTCCGTCACTTGGTCTTACTACTGTGATAAGGTCCGTCACTTGAAATATGCAGTCTGCCCACCCTTCTCTTTCTTGCCTTATTTTTGTTGCCTGGTCGTAGAATTCAAGTAACCCTGTGAGGCAGGACCTGCCATCCCTGAACCCGTGTTGATGCTGTGTTACAAAGTTCCTTCGCTCCAGATGCTCCACTAGTTTTTTTCGCACAATCTTCTCCATCAGCTTGCATGGTATGCAGCTTAGGGACACTGGCCTGTAGTTCAGTGCCTCCTGTCTATCCCCTTTCTTGTATATCGGGACTACGTTAGCTGCTTTCCAAATATCTGGCAGTTCCCCTGTTGCCAGTGATTTGTTATACACTATTGAGAGTGGTAGGCTCAGTTCTCTTGCTCCTTCCTTTAGAACCCAAGGGGAGATTCCATCTGGGCCTATAGCCTTCGTCACGTCCAACTCTAGTAAACACTTCCTTACTTCCCCACTGGTAATCTCAAACTCTTCCAGTGGTTCCTGGTTAGCTATTCCCTCACTTACCTCTGGAATTTCTCCTTGCTCTAAGGTGAAGACCTCCTGGAATTTCTTATTCAATTCCTCACACACTTCCTTGTCATTTGTAGTGAATCCTTCCGCCCCTATCCTTAATCTCATAACCTGTTCCTTTACTATTGTTTTTCTCCTAATGTGGCTATGCAACAATTTAGGCTGAGTCTTTGCCTTGCTTGCGATGTCATTTTCGTATTGTCTTTCTGCCTCTCTTCTCATCCTGACATATTCATTCCTGGCATTCTGGTATCTTTCTCTGCTCTCCAGTGTCCTGTTATTCCTATTGTTTCTCCATGCCCTTTTACTTTGCTGCTTAGCTAGCCTACATCTTTGATTAAACCATGGGTTTCTCATCTTCATTTCTCTGTTTTCCTTTTGGACTGGGACAAACTTGTTTGCTGCGTCCTTGCACTTCTGCGTGATGTAATCCATCATATCTTGGGCCGTCTTTCCCCTGAGCTCTGTTTCCCATGCAATATCTGTTAGGAATTTTCTTATCCCCTCATAGTTTCCCTTTCGGTATGCTAACCTTTTGGTTTCGGTATCCCTCCTCGAGTTCAATAACCCTTCTTCAATCAAGTACTCAAACACCAGTACACTGTGGTCGCTCATCCCTACTGGGTCCTCAAAAGCGATTTCTCTTATGTCGGAGTCGTTCAGAGTGAAGACTAGGTCGAGTCTCGCTGGTTCGTCATTGCCTCTCATCCTTGTGGGTTCTCCAACATGCTGGGTTAAAAAGTTGCTTGTCACCACCTCCAATAGTTTGGCTCTCCACGTATCCTCGCCTCCATGCGGTTCCTTGTTCTCCCAGTCAATCTTTCCGTGATTGAAGTCGCCCATGATGAGCAGGTGGGATCTGTTTCTACAGGCAGCAGAGGCTGCCCTCTCAATTATAGTGTTAACTGCCTTGTTGTTGTTTTCATACTCTTGACTGGGTCTCCTGTCATTTGGTGGAGGGTTGTATATTACTGCTACTACTATTCTTGGTCCTCCCATTGTCATGGTGCCTGCTATGTAGTCTCTGAAACCCTCACAGCGCGGGATAGCCATCTCCTTAAAATTCCATTCCTTTCTCATGAGTAGGGCCACTCCGCCTCCTCCCCTACCTTCCCTCTCTTTCGTATTATTGTGTACTCCTGGGGAAACACGGCATTCGTTATGATTCCAGAGAGTTTTGTTTCAGTGAGTCCGATTATATCTGGGTTAACTTCTTGTGCTCTTTCCCTTAGTTCACTTGTCTTGCTTGTGATCCCATCTATGTTCGAGTACATAACCCTGAAACTGACTCTCTTCTGCTTCTTTTCTGGGGGGGACCTTTGGGATCTGGGGTGAGTGGGAACTGGGGGGACCTGGCACGGGGGGATTGGTGGAGGAGGGAGGGCTTGGGGTGGTGGGGGAGAGGGGGAGGGTACAGGGGGTGGATAAGAGGGGGAGGGTACAGGGGGTGGATAAGAGGGGGAGGGTACAGGGGGTGGATAAGAGGGGGAGGGTACAGGGGGTGGGTAAGAGAGGGAGGGTTGGGGAAGCATGGGGGGAGGAGAGGCTGTGGGGGATAGGGGAGATAGGGGGGCTTGGGGGGAGAGAAAAGGGTGGAGGGCTTGGGGGGCGTGGGGGAAAAGGGAGGGCTGAGGTGGGTGAGGAAGAGGGGAGGGTTTAGGGGAGTGGGGGAGAGGGGAAGACTTAGGTGGGGTGGGGGAGAGTGGGGGGCTTAGGGGGGAGGGGGGGAAGGGAGGGCATGGGGGTGGGAGAGACGGGAAGGCATGTGGGAGAAGGGAGGGCATGGGGGATGGGGGAGAAGGGAGGTCCTGGGGAGAGGGGTAAGGGGGAGAAGGGGGGTGAGTGGGGGGAGGGGGTGGGTGGGGGGAGGGTGCCCTAGGTGGGTACTTAGTGGGGGGCTGACAGGGGATGGGGCAGGTTGGGTGTCTGTTGGGTAGAATGTGGGGGTGGTGCCCCAATCCCTGTGGCTGTTGCACTGTTTGAGGAGGGTTCTCCACTTCCCTCTGGGATTGTAGGGTTCTGGGTTGTGGTACTCTGATTTCCTTCTCTCTCCCTGCACTCCTTCCTCGCATCTGCTGTCCGTATTCTCTCTTCCCTTGTCATATCCCTCTGCAGGAATATTTTCTTGAACTTCTCTACACCTTTTAGACAACACTTCCTTGCTAGCAGTTCCTCTTTCGCGATTTCGCTCATGAAAACCACCTTTATCATTCCGTCTCTGTCCTTGTTGTACTTTCCAAGCCTGAAAACCTTTTCAACATTTCGCTCAGCTCCCTCCATCCTTACCTCTTTAAGGATCTCTTTAATCATGTTTTTGTCCTTGTCTCTCCGCTCCTTTGGTCTGGTCCCTGTTTGTTCTTTAATGCCTGCTACTACTACTGCTCTATTTCTCTCTATCAGCCGGCTAGTACATCTAGCTGCTTCCTGAGAGGAAGCCACTTCCATGGCAACTTCCTTGACCGCAGTGTGTGTGTGTGTGTGTGTGTGTGTGTGTGTGTGTGTGCGTGCGTGCGTGCGTGCGTGTGTGTGTGTGTGTGTGTGTGTGTGTGTGCGTGCGTGCGTGCGTGCGTGCGTGCGTGCGTGTGTGTGTGTGTGTGTGTGTGTGTGTGTTTGTGTGTGTGTATGTGTGTGTGTGTGTGTGTGTGTGTGTGTGTGTGTGTGTGTGTGTGTGTGTGTGTGTGTGTGTGCGTGTGTGTGTGTGTGTGTGTGTGTGTGTGTGTGTGTGTGTGTGTGTGTGTGTGTGCGTGCGTGTGTGTGTGTGTGTGTGTGTGTGTGTGTGTGTGTGTGTGTGTGTGCGTGCGTGTGTGTGTGTGTGTGTGTGTGTGTGTGTGTGTGTGTGTGCGCGTGTGTGTGTGTGTGTGTGTGTGTGTGTGTGTGTGTGTGTGTGTGTGTGCGTGCGTGCGTGCGTGCGTGCGTGCGTGTGTGTGTGTGTGTGTGTACTCACCTATATGTACTCACCTATATGTGCTTGCAGGATCGAGCATTGACTCTTGGATCCCGCCTTTCTAGCTATCGGTTGTTTACAGCAATGACTCCTGTCCCATTTCCCTATCATACCTAGTTTTAAAAGTATGAATAGTATTTGCTTCCACAACCTGTTCCCCAAGTGCATTCCATTTTTCTACTACTCTCACGCTAAAAGAAAACTTCCTAACATCTCTGTGACTCATCTGAGTTTCCAGTTTCCACCCATGTCCCCTCGTTCTGTTATTATTACGTGTGAACATTTCATCTATTTCCACTTTATCAATTCCCCTGAGTATTTTATATGTCCCTATCATATCTCCTCTCTCCCTTCTTTTCTCTAGTGTCGTTAGGTTCAGTTCCTTCAGCCGCTCTTCATATCCCATCCCTCGTAACCCTGGGACAAGCCTCGTCGCAAACCTCTGAACCTTCTCCAGTTTCTTTATGTGTTTCTTCAGGTGGGGGCTCCATGATGGCGCGGCATACTCTAAGACGGGTCTCACGTAGGCAGTGTAAAGTGCCCTAAAAGCTTCCTCATTTAGGTTTCTGAATGAAGTTCTAATTTTCGCCAGTGTAGAGTACGCTGCTGTCGTTATCCTATTTATATGTGCCTCAGGAGTTAGATTAGATGTCACATCCACTCCCTGGTCTCTTTCTCGAATCGTTACAGGTAGGCTGTTCCCCTTCATTGTGTACTGTCCCTTTGGTCTCCTGTCACCTGATCCCATTTCCATAACTTTACATTTACTGGTGTTAAACTCCAGTAGCCATTTCCCTGACCATCTCTGCAGCCTGTTTAAGTCCTCTTGGAGGATCCTACAATCCTCGTCTGTCACAACTCTTCTCATTAATTTTGCGTCATCTGCAAACATTGACATGTATGATTCCACTCCTGTAAACATATCATTTACGTAAATTAGAAAGAGGATTGGTCCCAGCACCGATCCTTGAGGTACTCCACTTGTTACTGCTCGCCAGTCCGACTTTTCGCCCCTTACGATTACCCTCTGGCTCCTTCCTGTTAGGTAGTTCTTCACCCATACTAGGGCCTTTCCGCTTACTCCTGCCTGCCTCTCAAGTTTGTATAGCAGTCTCATGTGCGGTACCGTATCAAAGGCCTTTTGGCAGTCAAGAAATATGCAGTCTGCCCAGCCTTCTCTGTCCTGCCTTATCCTTGTTACTTTATCATAGAATTCTAAAAGGTTTGTTAGGCATGATTTCCCTGTCCAGAACCCATGTTGGTGCTTGTTTACAAACCCAATGCTCTCCAGGTGTTCAACAAGTCTTAGCCTAATTATTCTTTCAAGTATTTTGCAGGGGATGCTTGTCAGTGATACGGGTCTGTAGTTAAGTGCCTCCTCCCTATCACCTTTTTTGAAAATCGGTACGACATTTGCCTCCTTCCAGCAACTGGGCAATTCTCCCGACATAAGTGACTCATTAAAGATCATTGCCAGAGGCACGCTGAGAGCCTGCGCTGCCTCTTTAAGTATCCACGGTGATACTTTGTCTGGTCCAACAGCTTTATTTGCATCCAGTATTGTCAACTGTTTCATTACATCCTCTGCTGTCACCTCTATATCTGATAGTCTTTCATCTTGGGTAATCTCTTCTAACAAAGGGAGCTGCTCAGGCTCGGTTGTGAACACTCCATGGAATTTTGCATTCAGTACCTAGCAGATTTCCTTGTCGCTTTCTGTATATGCCCCCTTCTGTTTTCCTCAGTCTTGTCACTTGGTCATTTACCGACATCTTCCTTCTTATATGGCTATGTAGTAATTTTGGTTGCTTTTTCGCTTTGACTGCAATATCATTCTCATAATTTCTTTCCGACACTCGTCTTATGTTAATGTAATCATTCCTAGCTCTGTTACATCTAATCCTGTTGTCCTCTGTCCTTTGTCTTCTGTACTTCCTCCACTCCCTCCTGCTTCTCACCTTTGCTTCCTGACACTGTCTATTAAACCATGGGTTATTATATTCCCTCCTGCTTTTTTCCTTTATTGTTGGAATAAATCTATCTTCAGCCTCCTTGCATTTCAATATGACTTGGTTCATCATACCTTGCACTGTTTTTCCTCTAAGTTCTTCCTCCCACTGCACTTCTCCCAGGTAGTCCCTTATCCTTCTGTAGTCCCCTTTTCTGTAATCAAGTCTCCTTTCCCGGACCTCTTGTCCTTTGGTCACAATTTTAAACTCCATCATGTAGTCAAAGACTAGGACACAATGGTCACTAGCTCCTAGTGGTATTTCATGTTCCAACTGCTCGATGTCTTCTACATTCTGAGTGATAATGAGATCTAATAGGCTGGGCGTATCCCCTCCTCTTTCCCTAGTATCTTCTTCCACATGCTGTGTTAGGAAATTCCTGTCAATAACGTCTACCAGCTTCGCTCCCCAGGTCTCTTCCCCGCCATGGGGATTCCTCGTTTCCCAATCTATCTCTCCGTGATTTAGGTCCCCCATGACCAGCAGCTTCGCTCTCATTCTATGCGCTAAAGTTGCTGCCCTCTGCAGTTCATCCATACATGTCTTGTTGCTGTCCTCGTACTCCTGCCTGGGCCTTCTACTGTTTGGTGGGGGATTGTAGAGTATCAAGATTACAATCTTCTTCCCATCCACTGTCAGAGTTCCATGTATGAAGCTTGTGCTTTCATTGGTACCCGGATTTTCCAGCTCATCAAACTTCCATTTCCGCTTTATTAGTAGTGCCACTCCTCCTCCCTGTCTCTGTGTCCTTTCTTTTCTTATCACCTGGTACCCCTCTGGAAAGATTGCATCTGAGATCATACCATTTATTTTAGTTTCCACTATTGCCACTATGTCTGGGTCTGCCTCACTAACTCTTTCTTTTATCTCTTCTGCTTTATTGGCTACCCCATCAGCATTGGTGTACCAAACCTTGAGACTCTTCTTGGAAACTCGGGTGTCAGAGTTCCCCCTTTCACCAGAGGTCTGGGGGGAACTGGGGGGTGTCTGGGGGGCAAGTGGGGGCTGTGGGGGTGAGTGAGGGGGTGCTAGGGGGGTGCCTGGGGATGTGTGTGTGTGTGTGTGTGTTTGTGTGTGTGTATGTGTGTGTGTGTGTGTGTGTGTGTGTGTGTGTGTGTGTGTGTGCGTGCGTGTGTACTCACCTAGTTGTGTTTGCGGGGGTTGAGCTCTGGCTCTTTGGTCCCGCCTCTCAACCATCAATCAACAGGTGTACAGATTCCTGAGCCTATCGGGCTCTGTCATATCTACACTTGAAACTGTGTATGGAGTGAGCCTCCACCACATCACCCCCTAATGCATTCCATTTGTCAACCACTCTGACACTAAAAAAGTTCTTTCTAATATCTCTGTGGCTCATTTGGGCACTCAGTTTCCACCTGTGTCCCCTTGTGCGTGTTCCCCTTGTGTTAAATAGACTATCTTTATCTACCCTATCAATCCCCTTCAGAATCTTGAATGTGGTGATCATGTCCCCCCTAACTCTTCTGTCTTCCAGCGAAGTGAGGTTTAATTCCCGTAGTCTCTCCTCGTAGCTCATACCTCTCAGCTCGGGTACTAGTCTGGTGGCAAACCTTTGAACCTTTTCCAGTTTACTCTTATCCTTGACTAGATATGGACTCCATGCTGGGGCTGCATACTCCAGGATTGGCCTGACATATGTGGTATACAAAGTTCTGAATGATTCTTTACACAAGTTTCTGAATGCCGTTCGTATGTTGGCCAGCCTGGCATATGCCGCTGATGTTATACGCTTGATATGTGCTGCAGGAGACAGGTCTGGCGTGATATCAACCCCCAAGTCTTTTTCCTTCTCTGACTCCTGAAGAATTTCCTCTCCCAGATGATACCTTGTATCTGGCCTCCTGCTCCCTACACCTATCTTCATTACATTACATTTGGTTGGGTTAAACTCTAACAACCATTTGTTCGACCATTCCTTCAGCTTGTCTAGGTCTTCTTGAAGCCTCAAACAGTCCTCTTCTGTTTTAATCCTTCTCATAATTTTAGCATCGTCCGCAAACATTGAGAGAAATGAATCGATACCCTCCGGGAGATCATTTACATATATCAGAAACAAGATAGGACCGAGTACAGAGCCCTGTGGGACTCCACTGGTGACTTCACGCCAATCGGAGGTCTCACCCCTCACCGTAACTCTCTGCTTCCTATTGCTTAGATACTCCCTTATCCACTGGAGCACCTTACCAGCTACACCTGCCTGTCTCTCCAGCTTATGTACCAGCCTCTTATGCGGTACTGTGTCAAAGGCTTTCCGACAATCCAAGAAAATGCAGTCCGCCCAGCCCTCTCTTTCTTGCTTAATCTGTGTCACCTGATCGTAGAATTCTATCAAGCCTGTAAGGCAAGATTTACCCTCCCTGAATCCATGTTGGCGATTTGTCACGAAGTCCCTTCTCTCCAGATGTGTTACCAGGTTTTTTCTCACGATCTTCTCCATCACCTTGCATGGTATACAAGTCAAGGACACTGGCCTGTAGTTCAGTGCCTCTTGTCTGTCGCCCTTTTTGTATATTGGGACCACATTCGCCGTGTGTGTGTGTGTGTGTGTGTGTACTCACCTAGTTGTACTCACCTAGTTGTGTTTGCGGGGGTTGAGCTCTGGCTCTTTGGTCCCGCCTCTCAACCGTCAATCAACAGGTGTACAGATTCCTGAGCCTATCGGGCTCTGTCATATCTACACTTGAAACTGTGTATGGAGTCAGCCTCCACCACATCACCCCCTAATGCATTCCATTTGTCAACCACTCTGACACTAAAAAAGTTCTTTCTAATATCTCTGTGGCTCATTTGGGCACTCAGTTTCCACCTGTGTCCCCTTGTGCGTGTTCCCCTTGTGTTAAATAGACTGTCTTTATCTACCCTATCAATCCCCTTCAGAATCTTGAATGTGGTGATCATGTCCCCCCTAACTATTCTGTCTTCCAGCGAAGTGAGGTTTAATTCCCGTAGTCTCTCCTCGTAGCTCATACCTCTCAGCTCGGGTACTAGTCTGGTGGCAAACCTTTGAACCTTTTCCAGTTTAGTCTTATCCTTGACTAGATATGGACTCCATGCTGGGGCTGCGTACTCCAGGATTGGCCTGACATATGTGGTATACAAAGTTCTGAATGATTCTTTACACAAGTTTCTGAATGCCGTTCGTATGTTGGCCAGCCTGGCATATGCCGCTGATGTTATCCGCTTGATATGTGCTGCAGGAGACAGGTCTGGCGTGATATCAACCCCCAAGTCTTTTTCCTTCTCTGACTCCTGAAGAATTTCCTCTCCCAGAGGATACCTTGTATCTGGCCTCCTGCTCCCTACACCTATCTTCATTACATTACATTTGGTTGGGTTAAACTCTAACAACCATTTGTTCGACCATTCCTTCAGCTTGTCTAGGTCTTCTTGAAGCCTCAAACAGTCCTCTTCTGTTTTAATCCTTCTCATAATTTTAGCATCGTCCGCAAACATTGAGAGAAATGAATCGATACCCTCCGGGAGATCATTTACATATATCAGAAACAAGATAGGACCGAGTACAGAGCCCTGTGGGACTCCACTGGTGACTTCACGCCAATCGGAGGTCTCACCCCTCACCGTAACTCTCTGCTTCCTATTGCTTAGATACTCCCTTATCCACTGGAGCACCTTACCAGCTACACCTGCCTGTCTCTCCAGCTTATGTACCAGCCTCTTATGCGGTACTGTGTCAAAGGCTTTCCGACAATCCAAGAAAATGCAGTCCGCCCAGCCCTCTCTTTCTTGCTTAATCTGTGTCACCTGATCGTAGAATTCTATCAAGCCTGTAAGGCAAGATTTACCCTCCCTGAATCCATGTTGACGATTTGTCACGAAGTCCCTTCTCTCCAGATGTGTTACCAGGTTTTTTCTCACGATCTTCTCCATCACCTTGCATGGTATACAAGTCAAGGACACTGGCCTGTAGTTCAGTGCCTCTTGTCTGTCGCCCTTTTTGTATATTGGGACCACATTCGCCGTCTTCCATATTTCTGGTAGGTCTCCCGTCTCTAGTGATTTACTATACACTATGGAGAGTGGCAAGCAAAGTGCCTCTGCACACTCTTTCAGTACCCATGGTGAGATTCCATCTGGACCAACCGCCTTTCTAACATCCAGATCCAGCAGGTGTCTCTTGACCTCCTCTCTCGTAATTTCGAACTCCTCCAAGGCCGCCTGGTTTACCTCCCTTTGTCCTAGCACAGTGACCTCACCCTGTTCTATTGTGAAGACCTCCTGGAACCTCTTGTTGAGTTCCTCACACACCTCTCTGTCATTCTCTGTATACCTGTCCTCGCCTGTTCTAAGTTTCAATACCTGTTCTTTCACTGTTGTTTTCCTTCTGATGTGACTGTGGAGTAGCTTTGGTTCGGTCTTGGCTTTGTTTGCTATATCATTTTCAAAATTTTTCTCTGCTTCTCTTCTCACCCTGAGGTACTCATTCCTGGTTCTCTGGTATCTCTCCCTGCTTTCTGGTGTTCTGTTATTCCGGAAGTTCCTCCACGCCCTTTTGTTCAGTTTCTTCGCTTCCATACATGCCCTATTATACCATGGATTCTTCTGTTGCTTCTCGGATTTTTCCCTTTGGGCCGGGATGAACCTGTTTACTGCCTCCTGACACTTTTGGGTAACATAGTCCATCATACCCTGTACAGACTTGTCTCTGAGGTCTGTGTCCCAAGGTATTTCACTTAGGAAACTTCTCATCTGTTCATAATTCCCCTTTCGGTATGCCAGCCTTTTGATTCCTAGTTCTTTTTGGGGGGAGATAAGTCCTAGCTCTACCAGGTACTCAAAGTTCAATACACTGTGGACACTCATTCCCAAGGGCGCTTCCATCTTAACTTCCCTTATATCCCATTCATTTAGGGTAAATATCAAATCAAGCATTGCTGGTTCATCTTCTCCTCTCATTCTTGTTGGCTCTTTGGTATGCTGGCTTAGAAAGTTTCTTGTTGCCACGTCCAGCAGCTTAGCTCTCCATGTTTCTGGTCCTCCATGCGGGTCTCTGTTCTTCCAATCTATCTTCCCATGGTTGAAGTCTCCCATAATTAGTAGTCCAGATCCATTCCTGCTAGCAACAGAAGCTGCTCTTTCTATTATGTTAATGGTGGCCATGTTGTTTCTATCATATTCCTGTCTAGGTCTTCTGTCATTTGGTGGTGGATTATATATGACTGCGACTATAATTTTTTTCCCTCCATTTGTTACAGTACCTGCTATGTAGTCACTGAAACCTTCACAGCCCTGAATATCCATCTCCTCAAAATCCCAGCCTTTTCTTACCAGCAGAGCTACACCACCCCCACCTCTTCCTTCCCTCTCTTTCCGCATAACATAATAGTCCTGTGGGAACACTGCATTTGTTATTGTTTTCGTGATCTTTGTTTCTGTGAGGGCTATTATGTCTGGGTTTTCCTCTAGTACCAGTTCTCCAAGCTCGTTTGCTTTATTTGTAATTCCATCTATGTTAGTGTACATCGCTTTGAGGCTCATTTTCTTCTGTCCCTTCTCAAATCGCCTCCTTGGTGAGTGTTCTGCTGGTGGGGGAGGCTGTTCCATGGGTGTGAGGACCTGTGAGGTGGGTAACAGGATCTCAGAGGATACTGGAATGAGGGGCGGGGGATCCAGTGAAGGGGGAGGGACAGGGAGGGTATGGGGTGAAAGGGGAGGGAGGACGGGAAGGAAAGGGGGGGAGGGAGGACTCGGGAGGAGGGGAGGGGTAGAAGGGTGGGGATTGGGTTTGGGGGGAGGGAGATTTGGCTGAACTTTTGAGTGGGGGCAGGGAGGGTTTGGGGTAGGGGGGTTTTCTATGCAGAGGAGGGAGGCGGGGTTGTCCTCCCTTCTGGTGTTACTGGGTAGCTGGTTGTGGGTTCCCCCCTCGCCTCTGGGGGTGTTGTGTTGGGAGCTGTGACTTCCTGGTTTTCCCCTCTCGCCCTGCGCCTCTTCCTTGCTTCTGCCGCCACGGCTCTCTCCTCCCTTGTCATGTCTCGCTGGAGGAATACATTTTTTAATTTTCCCACGTTTTTCAGGGAGCTCTTCCTTGATATGATCCTCTCCTTTGTGTTCTCGTTTGCAAACACTATCTTTATCATTCGGTCTCGGTCTTTGTTGTACCGGCCTAGCCTGAAAACCTTCTCAATGCTATGCTCGGCCCCTTCCATGTCTAGTGCCTTTAGTACTTCATTCACTGCTGCTTTGTCCTTGTCATTCCACTCTGTCCTATTGGTTCCTTCCTGTTCCTTAATACCCACAGCAACCACTGATCTTTTCCTTTCCAGCAGTTGGCTAGTGGAGGGTGCCGCCTCCTGCGAGGTGGCTGCTTTCATGGCCACCTCCATCACTGCAGTCATTACTTCAGAGTTATTTTGTTTTAGTATTTCAGCAAATGTTGCTTTTATTGTGGCATTCTCATCCAGAAAACTATTACCACTTTCTCCCTGGGTGGTTTTCTGATTCTCAGCCTCGATACCATTCTCTTTGAGGGTTCTAATCTCCTCCTTTGCTGCTGTCAGCTCTCTTTTCAGGTTGCTTATTTCGTTCTTCATTTCCTGCATCATTTCTTGCATCTCACTCTTGATGTCCTCCAGAAACTGGGCGAACATTTCCTTCATCTCGTCACCTTGGCTCTTTCCTGCTCCCCTGGGACCTCTGGCTGCCATCTTGACCCTGTTGGGATGGGGGAGGGAGAGAGAGAGAGAGGGAGAGAGAGAGAGAGAGAGAGAGAGAAAGGGAGTGATAAAGGGAGAGATAAATGGGTGGGTGGGGGGGGATCCGACCCTTCCACTGAAGTGAGAAGAAAGTAGAAGGGGAGGGGGGGGGGGGAGGAGATGGAGAGAGAGGCGGGAGGGAGAGAGAGGAGAGGGAGAGAGTGGATGAGGAAGAGAGCAGGTGAGGGAGAGAGCGGGTGAGGGAGAGAGGGGGGGGAGGTGTGTGTGTGTGTGTGTGGGCAGAGAGGGAGGGGGAAGGAAAGAGAGGGAGGGGGAGGGAGGGGGAAGGAAAGAGAGGGAGGGAGAGGGGGAGGGAGGGAGAGAGAGAGAGAGAGAGAGAGAGAGAGAGAGAGAGAGAGAGAGAGAGAGAGAGAGAGAGAGAGAGAGAGAGAGAGAGAGAGAGAGAGAGCAGGAGAGAGAGAGCAGGAGAGAGATAGTGGGAGTGGGAGAGAGGGAGTGGGAGAGAGGGAGAGTGGGGAGGGGAAGAGTGTGTGTATGGGCGATGCGGGGGACTGGGGGTGGGGGGGGGGGCGGAGATGGCGACTAAGTCAGGTCAGGTCAGGTGGTGGGATCAAGAGGGGGGGGGATAGTAAGGTCCTATCCCAGGTGTTAATGCCTTTTCCCCTGACTGAACAATTGTGTGTGTGTGTGTGCGTGCACGTGTGTGTGTGTCTGTTTTAGCGTGTGCACACTTGTGTGCGTGTATACGTACGTGGGCGGGCGTGCTTGTATGTGTGAAGATATCCCTTATGCGTTACCTCTGCCTAAATGAGCCACTCTGAGATTTTTAAATATATTTGATATCCTGAACGAGAATTTGATAATCTTTTACCTCAATCTGTACACCTGATTAATTGACCAGAGAGGGGTACATACCAGTCTGCCTCCCGCTCACACAACCAGATGAGTAAGGGCACAGGCGATGTATGTTGACGATGGATATCCGTCGTTGTCTCCCACTAGGTGATTCTCTAATTGCTGGTAGATTGATGAGGTCGGTTCTTCTCTGTCTACACAAAGCTCTGGAGTCAGTCACTGTATCGTTATGTGACAGGTCACTAATTCACTGTACCACTGATCACAGTCACCACTCAACAGCACAGTCAGGTGGTTCCACGGCGGGTCGTCCCACCCGGTCAGGTCACACACTTACATGCACCGGTGATGCCCTAGCTCCACTTTTCGTTTCTTCGCCAAATCTTCGCACTATCGCTAGCAATATGACTATGCTATGTTGCACCCTGCTAGCTACACACTGCGAGAGGCCAAATACTATGATCTAGCCTCTATACTCCTTCAATGTCCCGAGAAATTGACGAATTTCCGCGGACCTCACTAATCGCGTGTCTCCTACCGACTCCCGCGCGCGTGTGTGTGTGTGTGTGTGTGTGCGTGCGTGCGTGTGTGTGTGTGTGTGTGTGTGTGTGTGTGTGTGTGTGTGTGTGTGTGTGTGTGTGTGTGTGTGTGTGTGTGTGTGTGTGCCAAAAAAATCAGTCAACAGGCTTTAATAATAATTATTATTTGAATAACGTAATTTTTTCATTTTATGTGCAAATTTATATATATCGATTGTAAATATTGGATGCACAAATTTCCATTTAAATTACTTTCGGAACCACATTTATCTTCAATTTATTTGCAAGATAATTGTTTTATCATATATACGGTCAATGGGTGAGTATTGCGGGTGTTGCGGAGGAGTCAAGTCTCAGCACGACTCAGCACAAGCCTTAACACAAGTCTGAGCACAAGTCTTAACACAAGTCTGAGCACAAGTCTTAACGCAAGTCGTATGGAAACTTATACTATTGAAAACGTGTTTTTCTCCCCTTGAGTTAAAATATGGTACAGAGCCTCATAAGACAACGCTACTCTGCCTGATCAAAACATTCCATCATCACTGAGGCTTCATACAGACTTGTCTCTAAGACATGAGAGCCACTTGATATTAATACGGCCTCTAGCCTCCCACTCCGGTACCCGGTGATGTATGACAGTGTCAGGCGGGTGACACTGAGCCTCTGAGACCGTCGTGGAGGAGCTGTCACAGGCTGGCTGGCAGGGGGAAGATAGTGCTCTGATGCCCTGTTTTAACGCTAATTGTTATTCTTGTCAAGATTAGTGGATGAGTGGGTAAAGGTCGGTGGATAGTTATGCAGAGGTCAGGTGATGATGTGGCTGAAGGTCAGGTGATGATGTGGCTGAAGGTCAGGCGATGATGTGGGTGAAGGTCAGGTGATGATGTGGATGAAGGTCAGGTGATGATGTGGGTGAAGGTCAGGTGATGATGTGGGTGAAGCTCAGGTGATGATGTGGGTGAAGGTCAGGTGATGATGTGGGTGTAGGTCAGGTGATGATGTGGGTGAAGCTCAGGTGATGATGTGGGTGTAGGTCAGGTGATGATGTGGGTGAAGGTCAGGTGATGATGTGGATGAAGGTCAGGTGATGATGTGGGTAAAGCTCAGGTGATGATGTGGGTGTAGGCCAGGTGATGATGTGGATGAAGGTCAGGTGATGATGTGGGTGTAGGTCAGGTGATGATGTGGGTGAAGGTCAGGTGATGATGTGGGTGAAGGTCAGGTGATGATGTGGGTGAAGGTCAGGTGATGATGTGGTTGTAGGTCAATTGATGATGTTGGTGAAGGTCAGGTGATGATGTGGGGTGAGAGGTGATGATGTGGGTGAAGGTCAGGTGATGATGTGGGGTGAGAGGTGATGATGTGGGAGAAGGTCAGGTGATGATCTAAGAAGGAGTGATCTTGACGCACTGTCAAGGTGTGATTACTATAAATCACCTAAGTACGATAAATCTCGGCATAGGTACAATATTTAATTATTGGCACGAAAGGCAGGAAATAGGTAAAATAAAATTGAAAATGATGTTTACTAACTCTATATGGGTAATTCATTCACACACACACACAGCAGGAGGCTGAACACAAGGTATCATCTGGGAGGGGAAATCCTGCAAGAGTCAATAAAGAGAAGGATCTGGGGGTTGATATCACACCGAACCTGTCCCCAGAGGCCCACATCAAAAGGATATCATCAGCGGCATATGCTAGACTGGCCAACATAAGAACTGCCTTTAGAAACTTGTGTAAGGAATCTTTCAGAACCCTGTATACCACTTATGTAAGACCAATCCTGGAGTATGCAGCTCCAGCCTGGAGTCCATACCTAGTTAAGCACAAGACAAAGTTAGAGAAGATTCAGCGGTATGCCACCAGGCTCGTCCCGAAACTGAGAGGATTGAGCTACGAGGAAAGGCTAAAGGAGCTGAACCTCACATCCCTGGAAAACAGAAGAGTAAGGGGAGACATGATAATCACCTACAAAATTCTCAAGGGAATTGACAGGGTGGACAAAGACAAACTCTTCAGCACGGGTGGGACACGAACAAGGGGACACAGGTGGAAACTGAGTGCCCAGATGAGCCACAGAGACGTTAGAAAGAATTTTTTCAGTGTCAGAGTAGTTAATAAATGGAATGCATTAGGCAGTGATGTGGTGGAGGCTGACTCCATACACAGTTTCAAATGCAGATATGATAGAGCCCAGTAGGCTCAGGAATCTGTACACCAGTTGATTGACAGTTGAGAGGCGGGACCAAAGAGCCAAAGCTCAACCCCCGCAAGCACAATTAGGTGAGTACACACACTCAAAGTGTGTGCACCGTTTAGGAATGTATACTATGTTGCACATAGTGACTGACGATCAGTGAGGAAGATAGGAACGAATGGTATACCAGGAGCGCGTGGAGACAACCAGGAGCACGTGGAGACAACATGGATACCAGGGAGAGGAGAGAACAGGCCACCAACCCAATCATAAGGACATCTCCTCAAACTCACCTAGGCGTGCTTGCTCGATGAGAGCTGATGGTAGGTACCCCTCTCTAGGTCGTCAATAAGGTGTACAGAGTGACTTAAAATAATTAATTTAAAGTAGGTCTAAATATCTCAGTTATACAGCTCCAGGTGGCTCACTCTGGGTACAGGTTTTGACACTCGCATGCTTCACGAGACCGGATGACCGCCCACCCATCCCCACCAACTTCCCACGCCTCACACTGTCCCAAGACACCTCCCTCCCTCTCCCCCTATACACAAACACCCCAGAACTCACACACACACACACACACACACACACACACACACACACACACACACACACACACACACACACACACACACACACACACACACACACACATGAATGTGTCAAAGGCTGTTGGGCCTGACAGAATCTCACCGTGGATTCTAAAAGAAGGTGCAGAAGCACTAAGTGTGCCACTCTCTATGGTGTATAACAGGTCACTGGAAACGGGAGACCTTCCTGAAAGCTGGAAGGCAGCTAATGTAGTCCCAATTTACAAAAAGGGTGACAGGCAAGAGGCACTGAACTACAGGCCAGTTTCCTTAACTTGTATACCATGCAAGGTGATGGAGAAGATGGTGAGGAAAAGGCTCGTAGAGCATCTGGACTGAAACAGCTTTGTAACACACCATCAGCATGGGGTTCAGAGATGGTAAATCGTGCCTCACAGGCCTAATAGAATTCTATGACCAAGCAACACAACTTAGGCAGGAAAGAGAAGGGTGGGCAGACTGCATTTTCTTGGACTGTCAGAAAGCCTTTGACACAGTACCTCACATAAGGCTGTTACAAAAGATGGAGCAGCAGGCAGGAGTAAAAGGTAAGGAGCTCCAGTGGATAAGGGAGTATCTAAGCAAGAGGAAACAGCGAGTAACAGTGAGGGGAAGGCGTCAGAGTGGCGAGATATCACCAGCAGAGTCCCACAGGGCTCTGTACTCGGACCCATCTTGTTTCTAGTATATGGAAACGACCTTCCAGAGGGTATAGACTCATTCCTCTCAATGTTTGCTGACGATGGAAAAATTATGAGAAGAATCAAAACAGATGAAGATAGACAGAGACTACAGGACGATCTGCACAAACTGGAGGAATGGTCTAGAAAATGGCTGCTAAAGTTCAACTCTGGAAAGTACAAAGAAATGAAATTAGGCGAAGGGAGCAGAAGGCTGAACACAAGGTACCATCCGGGAGGTGAAATCCTACAAGATTCAAATAGAGAGAAAGATCTGGGGGTTGATATCACACCGAACCTGTCCCTAGTGGTCCACATTAAAAGGATATCATCAGCGGCATATGATAGACTGGCCAATATAAGAAATGCCTTTAGAAACTTGGGTAAGGAATCGTTCAGGACCCTGTATACCACTTATGTAAGACCAATCCTGGAGTATGCAGCTCCAGCCTGGAGTCCACACCTAGTTAAACACAAGACGAAGTTAGAGAAGATTCAGAGGTATGCCACCAGACTGGTCCCGGTACTGAGAGGAATGAGTTACGAGGAAAGGCTAAGGGAGCTGAACCTCACAACCCTGGAAAACAGAAGAGTAAGGGGAGACATGGTAACCACCTACAAAATTCTCAGGGGAATTGACAGAGTGGACAAAGACAAACTCTTTAGCGCGGGTGGAACACGAACAAGGGGACATAGGTGGAAACTTAGTACCCAGGGGCCGGATTCAGGAAGGTACTTACGAAGGTTTTTCCTCTTAGCTAAGAGCGTTTTCCGTCTTAGCGCCTTCGTGGTGGCTACGTCCGTATTCAATTAACTACCCTAAGTGGAAAAACCTTCGTAAGTTCATTCCGGGATTTAAGTGTGGTTTCGACCACTCGTAGCTTTACGTAAACTGGATATAAGTCATTTTTTCTCTACTACATAACACTGGGATCGATTTATGATATTGGAACATGACCAAAATATTATAGCTGGTGAATCTAGTGGAGAGGAGTCCTTCGTGTTAGTTATATATGCATTCTCTGCTTGAAACTTGAAGTAAATATGTGTTTGATGATAGTAGAATTAGTTTTATAATAGCAAGATATTATACCAGTAGTTATTAAGTAAATAAACACTGGTGAACATGAAATATGAGAGAAGGTGATGAGCCCTGCCTGATGGGATCATTTACTATCACCAAATGCCCCTGTTCACCTAGTAGTAAGGGTGTACCTTAGCTATACATACCCATTTCTAATTTATTTAGTTTGGTTTTATTTTGAAATTAAATCTGGGTGAGACATAAAATAAAAATATGCTGCACAAATGATGTTAGGTAAGGAAAAGGGTAAAAATGTCAAAAACTTTATTCATTGAATACTTAAAGCTATAATTATGACTATATAGATTATTAAAAAAGAGAGGGAAGTAGGGGTCCAAGACCTCTTCCTGTTATACAATTTGGGTGTGGAACAAGTAATTATCAAAAGAAGGCACCATGCCGGGAAGGCTATGTAGCAGTAAGGCAGTGAGGTGAGGCAGCTACTTATTTGAGAAATGCTTATTTTATTTACCTTATAAGCTGAGGCACCTTATTTTATTTGAGAAATACTCAGCTGATTCCTCTACATTTAGCATGGAACAAATTTGTGTCCAAGACCTCTTCCTGTTACTCAATTTGGCTGAGTAACCAAACTAGAAGTGCTCTACAAATCAAGGGACCCAGAATGTGGAATGACCTCCCGAATCATGTCAAAGGCTGTACCTCTCTCAACCAGTTTAAGAGTTAAACCAAGTACTGCCTAATTAACTCCATGTAACCTAACTTACCTCCTAAATGTCAACCCATGTCTTGCTATTTTTTAAACAACGCTGTTCACCAACATGTGCAATTGCTGATTTATGCTATGTTAACCCCCTTTTTGTATTTTTATTCCTTCTTTCAACACAATTTATACCTAATCCCGATTACTATTAAGTTTTAGTCCGTGTTTTTTTCCCCCCACACCTTGCCCGAAATGCTATGAGTATTAGTGGCTTTAGGTATTGTATGTACTAGCTCTGCCTATAAATCCAACATTATGTTTGTAAATCAACTGTATGTACTTTTCCTGAATAAAATGTATTTATTATTTATTTTTTAATCAGTAAGTATTAAAAGAAGGCACCAAGCTGGGAAGGCTATGTAGCACCATTGTGTGTAACAATAAACCAAATTTTTTTTAACAAATAATGCACCTGTATGGGAAAACAAATCCTGTCAGCTGTAAAAATATTGATGCAGTTATTTAAATGAAAAATATAATGAAAGAAATATTACTGGTTTATTTTTATCCTATCTTTTTGTACTGTACAGTATATCCAAGGAAGTGAAAAATTGAGACATAATGCACAATTTAATGAATGATTAGCATGGATTAGCAGTTAAAAAGAAATATGACTTGTATTACATATCAACATGAGATCTTAATGATCCATGGTCAACATGATTTAATAAGGATAATACAGTACTGTATTTGTAATAATACAAACTATATTTTAAAATCTTTATTACTGATTTTTTTTATTAAGAAGATTAGGTATACACAGCAATGTGCTGCTACCCTATTCTATATGGAATATTACACAGTGTAGATAAAAAAACAGCTATAAGTTTGTCTAATACTCCCATCTCACAAGATGGTTAGACATACTGTACATGGAATCAATTTAGAAAATACCAGCCTCAATACAAAAAACAAATCAACTCTGACTAAACAACTCTAAGCAATTTTCACAAGAGGTAAGCACTGAATCATGGAAACATTATATTATAATTACTCTTACCAGTTTCTACAAAACTCCTCTCAAACAATGTATTTTTAAACATGTTTAGGTATACACAGCAATGTGCTGCTTCCCTATTCTGTATAAAGGACCACACAGTGTAGATCAAAAACCAGCTACAAGCTCACCCAACATCCTCACCTCACAGGATAGCCAGTCATACATGGAATTAGGAGAGAACAAAATACTTAATGCTGATCTGTTAGCCTCCACTGGCAAAATCTGGGTGCAGCACAAGAATATCTTCCAATATTCCTGAGTGTATGAAGTAATTACAGAGCTCAAAATACCTCATACCATTTGGTATGAAGTCACTGATAACAGGACAATCACAGATATAGTGTTGGAGAGTATGTTCTCTCAAGTAGGACTGAAAACAGATGTTTTTTTTCCACCAAGAGGGCTATAAACCCATGGAACCGCCTACCCGCTGAAGTTGTAAATGCCAAATTCCAGCTAAAAAATATCATTAAGACAATTGGCGGGCCCTTTAACAAGCCGCCGGCTTTCTGTCCTCTTCGAGGTCACTAGATAGTTAGTGGCCCTTGGGTAAATTCAGTAAATATATATATAATAATTGTCAGCGCATCTTCCGAGCAACAAGGACAGCTACACAGTATCTCTTAGAATTACGTAGGTAAACAACAAATGTAACATATTTGTTTACTACAATGTCGGTGCTGGCTGTAGAAGTTGAAAAAACATTGTTTTACTTCGAAATATACTAATTTTATAAGAAAATTCGACGTAAATAGGAGGCAGTAGAGCTCCGATAAGCCAGCGCTAAATCTTCAATATGAAGAATGTTGCTGCTCTCTGATTGGCCAAACGAAACACAGTAGTGACCTCTATCGGCACGCAGGTGAACCAACAATTTTCTTCCTAAGTATACCTTATTGAATCGCACCTAAGCATCTTCTTAGGGCGCACTTAGGAACCTTCGTAGCAAACCCACTTACGAAGAAATACACAGAGCTTCCTGAATCTAGGTCCAGATGAGCCACAGAAACGTTAGAAAGAATTTTTTCAGTGTCAGAGTAGTTAACAAATGGAATGCATTAAGTAGTGTTGTGGTGGAGGCTGACTCCATACACAGTTTCAAATGTAGATATGATAGAGCCCAATAGGCTCAGGAATCTGTACACTAGTTGATTGACAGTTGAGAGGCGGGACCAAAGAGCCAGAGCTCAACCCCCGCAAACACAACTAGGTGAGTACACACACACACACACACACACACACACACACACACACACACACACACACACACACACACACACACACACACACACACACTTCTCTCTCCCCCTCTCTCTCTCTCTCCCCCCCCCCCTATCTCTCTCATAGGGAGAAAGCATGACGAGAGATAAGATACTAACTGGGGGAAGCAATCGAAGGGAGACAAACATGGGAGGGCCATACTCAGAGGATGGAGAAGAACAGGGAGCCTGGATTAGGGAAATATTCCAGCACATGTGGGAGGAATTCAATGAAGGACTGAGGGTAATGAGGGAGACAGTAGCCAACCTGCAGGATGAACTGAGGGCAGTAAAAGAGGAGATAAGAAACGTGCAGGAGACTCCTCCCCATTACCAGACAGAGACCGTCCCTCAGGAAGTTGGTGATGCTACTGTTGAGGGGATTACACAACAGCACTCCTTTGCAGAAATGCTTAAAAAGAGCCCTGAAGCTAGGTCTGCAGTTAGGGAAGTTGCCATGGAAGTGCTTCTTCTCAGGAAGCAGCTAGATATACTAGCTAGATGATAGAGCGAAAAAGAGCAGTAGTAATAGTAGGCATTAGGGAGCAAACAGGGATCGGTCGAGTGGAAAGGAGAGACAAGGACAAAAATGAAGTTAATGAAATCCTTAACGGGATAAAGATGGAGAGGGCTGACCAAGATAGTGAAAAGGTTTTCAGGGTTGGATGGTACAGCAAGGACAGAGACCGTGTGATAAAGGTGGTATTCAAGAGCGAGAGAACAAAAGAGGACTTGCTAGCAAGGAAGAGCGGACTAGCAAATGTACAGAGGTTCAAAAAGGTCTTCCTGCAGAGGGATATGACAAGGGACGAGAGAGAGAGGGAGCAGCTGTGAGGAGGGAGCGCTGGGAGAAAGAAAGGACTCAGGGAGCCACAACCCCGAGCCCTACAATCCCAGAGGGGAACGGGGAACCCTCCACAAGTGACTCAACAGACACAGTGAGAGAACCACCTCCCCCATCCTCCACCCAATAGATGCCCTACCTCCCCCCTCCCCAGGATCTCCCGTCTCCCCCCCCCCCCCCCAAAGCCCTCCCTAATCCTCCATGCCCTCCCTTCTCCCCCACCTCCATGCCCTCCATTCTCTCCCGCCCCCCCCCTAAACCCTCCAGTATCCTCCACCCTCCTGAGCCCTCCCTTCTTCCCCACTCTCCTGAGCCCCCCCCCCCTTTTTCCTCATCCCCCTCGGTACTCCCTATCCCCCAACCTCCCCCCCTACCAAGCCCTACTTCCTTTTATGCCCCCCATTCCCCCAAGCCCTCCCTCCTCCCATACCCCCCCAAGCCTCCCCTTCTCCCACACTCTCCAAAGCCTTCCCCTCTCACCCCCGTTTCTCCTCAACCTCCCCAAACCCTCCTACACCACCCTCCCCGTACCAGATCCTCCCAGCCCCTGCACACCCCAGATCCCCCAGGTCCCCCTTCATAGCACCCCCCCCCCCCCCATCCTGGTCCCTCTCTGTTTCCATGCTTCAGGGGAAGCAATAGGATCTGAGAAAGGACAGAAGAGAGTCAGCTTTAGGGTGATGTACTTGAACATAGATGGGATCACCAGCTAAGCAAGTAAACTAAGGGAAAGAACACAAGAAGTGAACCCAGATGTAATCGGACTCACAGAACAAAACTCTCAGGTATCATAACGAATGCGGTGTTTCCCCAGAACTACGCTGTAATAAGGAAAGAGAGGGAAGGACGGGAAGGAGGGGGAGTGGCCCTACTAATGAGAAAGGAATGGAGCTTCAAGGAGATGGTCATCCCAGGATGCGAGGGATTCAGAGACTACATAACAGGAACCATGACACTGGGAGGACCAAACGTAGTAGCAGTGATATATAACCCTCTCCCAAATGACAGAAGACCAAGGCAAGAATTAACTGCCGTGTTGTTGTTGTTGACAACAACAACATTGCAGTTAACACTATAATTGAGAAGGCAACCTCTGCTGCCTGTAGAAATAGATCCCATCTGCTCATCATGGGAAACTTCAATCACAGAAAGATAGACTGGGAGAACAAGGAACCGCATGGAGGAGAGGATACATGGAAAACCAAACTAATGGAGGTGGCGACAAGAAACTTTCTTAGCCATCATGTCAGGGAACCCACTAGGATGAGAGGAAACGATGAACCAGCAAGACTCGACCTAGTCTTCACCCTGAACGACAACGACATAAGGGAAATCGACTATGAGGTCCCAGTAGGAATGAGCGACCACAGTGTACTGGCGTTTGAGTATCTGGTTGAGGAAGGGTTATTGAACTCGAGGAGGGGGTACTGAAAAAAACTGGCATTCCGAAAGGGAAACTATGAGGAGATCAGAAAATTCCTAGCAGATATAGCATGGGAAACAGAGCTCAGCGGAACTACGGCCCAGACATGATGGACTTCATCACGCACAAGTGCAAGGAAACAGCGAACAAGTTTGTCCCATGCCAAAAGGAAACCAATCAATTGAAGATGAGAAACCCATGGTTTAATCAGATATGTAGGCTAGCTAAGCAGCAAAGTAATAGGGCGTGAAGAAACTATAGGAATAACCGGACACTTGAGAGCAGAGAAAGATACCAGAGTGCTAGGAATGAATATGTCAGGATGAGATGAGAGGCAGAAAGACAATACGAAAATGACATCGCAAGCAAGGCAAAGACTCAACTCAAATTGCTGCATAGTTACATCAGGAGAAAAACAACAGTAAAGGAACAGGTAATGAATATAAGGATAGGGGCAGAAGGATTCACTACAAACGACAAGGAAGAGTGTGAGGAACTGAATAAGAAATTCCAGGAAGTCTTCACCTTAGAGCAAGGAGAGATTCCAGAGATAAGAGTTAACCAGGAACCACTAGAAGAGATTGAGATTACCAGTGGGGAAGTAAGGAAGTGTTTACTAGAGTTGGATGTGACAAAGGCTACAGGCTCAGATGGAGTCTCCCCTTGGATACTAAGGGAAGGAGCAGAAGAACTGTGCCTGCCATTCTCCATAGTGTATAACAAATCTCTGGAAACAGGGGGAACTGCCAGAAATTTGGAAAGCTGCTAATGTAGTTTCAATATACAAGAAAGAGGAGAGGCAGGAGGCCCTGAACTACAGGCCAGTGTCCTTAACCTGCATACCTTGCAAGCTGATGGAGAAGATTGCGTGAAGAAAGCTAGTGGAACATCTGGAGCGAAAGAACTTTGTAACGCAGCATCAACATGGGTTCAGGGATGGCAAGTCCTGCCTCACAGGGCTAATTGAATTCTACGACCAGGCAACAAAAATCAGGCAAGAAAGAGAGGGGTGGCCAGACTGCATATTTTTTGATTGTCAAAAAGCCTTTGATACAGTGCCACACAAGAGGCTATTGAAAAAGCTGGAGATGCAGGCTGGAGTGAAAGGGAAGATACTCCGTTCGATAAGGGAGTACCTAACTAACAGAAGACAGCGAGTCACTGTGAGGGGGTGAGGTCTCAGATTGGCTTGACGTCACAATTGGAGTCCCGCAGGGGTCAGTCCTTGGACCAATACTGTTTCTGATATATGTAAATGATCTTCCAGAGGGTATAGAATCGTTTCTCTCAATGTTTGCTGATGATGCAAAAATTATGAGGAGGATTGAAACAGAGGATGATAGTAGGAGGCTACAGGACGACCTAGATAGACTGAATGAATGGTCCAACAAATGGCTGTTAAAGTTTAACCCGAGTAAATGCAAAGTAATGAAACTAGGCGGTGGAAACAGGAGGCCAGACACAAGATACAGAACAGGAGATGAAGTACTTAATGAAACGGAAAAAGAGAATGATCTAGGAATTGATATCACACCAAACCTGTTTCCTGAAGCCCACATAAAAAGAATTACATCTGCGGCATATGCAAGGCTGGTTAACATCAGAACAGCCTTCAGGAACCTGCGTAAGGAATCGTTTAGAATCTTGTACACCACATACGTAAGACCAATCCTGGAGTATGCGGCCCCAGCATGAAGCCCGTACCTTGCCAAGCACAAGACGAAGCTGGAAAAAGTTCAGAGGTATGCCACTAGACTGGTCCCAGAACTGAGAGGCATGAGTTACGAGGAAAGACTGCGGGAAATGCACCTTACGACACTGGAAGGCAGAAGAGTGAGGGGGAGACATGATCACTACCTACAAAATCCTCAGGGGAATTGAAAGGGTAGACAGTGTTGCCAGTGTTGAAAGCCAGTGTTGAATAAACTATTCAACACTGGCGGTACTCGAACAAGGGGACACAGGTGGAAACTGAGTACCCAAATGTGCCACAGTGACGTTAGAAAGAGCTTTTTCAGTGTCAGAGTAGTTAACAGGTGGAATGCATTA
>NC_091188.1:20692689-20800189 GCF_040958095.1 Procambarus clarkii
TGGTTGATCAGTCCAGCAACCAGGAGGCCTGGTCGACGACCGGGCTGCGGGGCCGCTGAGCCCCGGAAGCACCTCAAGGTATCCTCAAGGTAAGGAGGAGAACTGTTTGAGGCTTCAAGAAGACCTAGACAAACTGAAGGAATGGTCGAACAAGTGGTTGTTAGAGTTTAACCCAAACAAATGTAATGTAATGGAGATAGGTGTAGGGAGCAAAAGACCAGATACAAGGTATCATTTGGGAGATGGAATTCTTCAAGAGTCAGAGAGAGAGAAAGACCTGGGGGGTTGATATCACGACAGACCTGTTCCCTGAAGCCAATATCAAGAGGATAACATCAGCGGCATATGCCAGGTTGGCCATCATAAGAACGGCCCTTAGAAACTTGTTTAAGGAATCATTCAGAACTTTGTATACCACATATGTCAGACCAATCCTGGAGTATGCAGCTCCAGCATGGAGTCCATATCTAGTCAAGCATAAGACTAAACTGGAGAAGGTTCAAAGGTTTGCCACCAGACTAGTACCCGAGCTGAGAGGTATGAGCTACGAGGAGAGACTACAGGAGTTAAACCTCACGTCGCTGGATGACAGAAGAGTTAGGGAGGGACATGATCACCACATACAAGATTCTCAAAAGAATTGATAGGGTAGATAAGGACATGTTATTTAACCCAAGGGGCACACGCACTAGTGGACACAGGTGGAAATTGAGTGCACAAATGAGCCACCGAGATATTAGAAAAAACTTTTTAGTGTCAGAATTGGTTGACAAATGGAATGCATTAGGAAGTGATGTGGTGGAAACAGACTCCATTCACAGTTTCAGGAGTAGATATGATAGAGCCCAGTAGGTTCAGGAACCTGTACATCAGTTGATTGACAGTTGAGAGGCGGGACCAAAGAACCAGAGCTCAACCCTCGCAACCACAAATAGATGAGTACAAATAGGTGAGTCCACACGCACAGGGAGATTCTGGAGGCCCCAAACCGGGGCCCAACCAGGATTTTACAATTAACCCGACAACACTCTGGCCTACAGTAATGGCGCATTAATGGACACTCTTACGCACCAGTCAGATCACAATGAAATCACAATGGCGTGATATATGAATAAAAATAATTTTGAGGCAATGTGATGACTAGCAAGTCTTGGAGGAGAGTATATGGTGAGGAGATGTGGGAAAATAAGAGAAATGGAAGGGAAGAAGGGTAGAGGGAGAAAAGGAAATACTTATACATTTATCACCAAGCTGGCGTGTCTTGGAGAGCTGTGGTGTGGCAACTCATGGAACGTGTCTGTGAGAGTTGTCGGTGATTCTCTTATGAATAGTTTTAACGTTTCTCAGGGTTCGTCTTTGCTTGGGAAAGAATTTGAGAATCAACCAATTCACATATTTTTTACACTACTAATCAGACACCAAATTTAGCTCCTTTCAGCAGCATAGGGAAGATACTAGAAAATAATAATACAACCGCATATAGTCAATGTGGGCGCCTCAAAATAATAGGTAAGCTGGGTCCTGCATTCGCATTTGCGAGCTTGGGTAGTTGGTGGTGCATCTACCGGAGGGAGGGAGGGAGGGAGGGAATTATGAGGGGAAAGAGACAAACCATTACGACTATATAACACTTTGAAGGAATCATGATAAAGATTTGTTATGGGACGGGGGAAAGGAATGGTGGTCAACCATTTGGACGCTCCGGGATTGAACGCCGACCTGCATTAAGCGAGACCTTTGCTCTACCGTCCAGTACAAGTGTTTGAACCGGAAGTTCTCTCCTGTTCGTGTTGAATGAAGGATTATTCAAGGTGTCAGCTTGTCGCTGACAACTTGATGAGTTTGATGTGAAACACTTCTTATCTAATTAAGAATGATAAGTTGTTTGTGTATAGTCAGGCGTCTAGAAAGATGCTTCATCCTGCCTATATACTGAAAAGATTTTGGCTGACAGTCCTTGAAAAGGATAGGTGTTATGAAGGGAACTTGTATTCTGACTGTGACGAAGTAATTATCAATAGAAGGCACCAAACCGGGAAGGCTATGTAGCACCATCAATAATACCTTATCAAGGGGAGTGCTAACCTTCTCTCCCTTCGTACAACACAGTGACGGAGGGAAAGGGTATAGTGATTATTTTCAGGAGGAGGATACGACGGAGTTCCTTACAGGACGAGAACAAATATACATCTTGAATATCCCCCACATCGTCTCCGATGAGGCAAGTACTCATCACAGCACCGCCACTTCCTGCCTTTTAGTTGAAACAGAGCAAAGTAAAGAACATACTGCATTTGCAGCAAGTGTTCAGAATTACCTCTGCTCATATGATTTAAAGTACGAATATTGTCAAAAGACAAGTGTTTGATCTTCACATTCAACCAATTTCGAAGTTAATCCATATTGTTCATCCATAATGAAGCGATCTTAACTTGAGTCCCGAGTCTCTGTTTTAGAGCTCATTAATAGCGTCATTAATTGTTCACAATGACCTCGACTGACTTTAAAGACGTAGTTTGGCCTGGTTTAAGTGCAGTTGGCCGTGGTTGAGAGGAGAGAGGCTGCTCCCATCTTCCAGCCAGCTTGCGTTCATTTTTTTTCTTTTTTTGACCGTAAACGAGTTTATGGTTGAAGTGTAATATTCGTACAGTTACGACCAGTAGTGATCTTCCCACCAGTAGTGATCTTCCTCCTCTTCTCACCAGTAGTGATCTTCCTCCTCTTCCCCACCAGTAGTGATCTTCCTGCTCTTCCCCACCAGTAGTGATCTTCCTCCTCTTCCCCACCAGTAGTGATCTTCCTCCTCTTCCCCACCAGTAGTGATCTTCCTCCTCTTCCAATAAGGAAGGGACAGTAGCCAGGGTCTACTTCTGATGAGAGTTAACTCTCATCAGAGTGTTGAGAGTACTCGCTACAGTATTCTCATCACACTACTCAAGGCTCTATTGAGAGATAAAAAAAATATAGCAGTAGCTATATTTTTCAATTTCTCATCATGTGAAAGACTTCTAATATCTGGGATTAACTTCATCATCCTTTGCTAAAAAGTATTCAAGTGGGGTTATACCCATTGGCGGCCTAAATTTAATTACATAATCAAAATGGGGCCGAACAAGAACAAGTTGAAGCTGAAAAATAACATTAAATGTCTTAAATCAATTGGAACAATGCAGGGGATTCGAACCCACGACTTAGGTACTCATTGGAATGTAACATTAGTGTAATTTCCTAACGTTTCTAGAAATAAATTCCAGTATCCTTTATGCCTTATTTCGAAAGTTTATGCCTTTATTTGTTGGTTTTAAAATACTACTAAAAAATAGACTCCCAAATATGTTTCTCACTCATACTTAGCCATTTTCAACACTAACCAATTGATATCCAGTAACTATCATCATTCCCTAGACTCAGAATTGTTCAGCATTGAACTATGTCTGTGAATCAGATATAATTACAGTAGCGCATCTTGATCGTCTTGGGGTCATCAGTTTGTTACTTTTAAGTTGCTCAATGTGAACAAATCTTTTTTGACTGGTTGTATATGAAAAGGGATGCAACGGTTTCAAGTTCCAGTATCGCAGCCAAAATAAAAAGGGAAATTTAATTTTTTTTAAACGAATAATGCACCTTTTCAGTAAGTCCCTACAACCTCAAGTTTGAAATATAATCATCCTCTGACACTTTTCTAACCCATTAGCATATAATAAAGGATCTATTGCCGCGGATTTTCGAAAATATGTTTAGTTTTACTAATACAAATAGTCAATGTTCCCCCAAAAAATTATGCAAATATATCATGTTTATTACAATTATAACATCAATAAATGAACTTTGGAAAAAACGCTGGCAACAGATTTTAGAGAAATAAACTCTACATATAAGGTGTAAGTTTCATGTAAATTGAATAAAAATGAAAGAGTAGGGACTACGTTTATGGTATTGAAAAAATAAATAATTAAAATTTAAAGTCTAAGCTGCTGCCATCTGTGGCTGAGATTGACATCAACCAATTTCCTCCAAAATTTGCACCCTTACATATATTTTTACGTGCAGTCAGGTGCATAAGTTTCATGCAAATCGTCCGATAAACAAATAAGAAAAAAAAATAAAGAAAAAAATAAAAAATTTAACCAATTTTTTGGGGTGATAAAATTAATTATTATTTTTTTAATATATATATATATATATTTTTTTAAATATATATATATTTAATATAATATAGCTGAGAGTCATAGACATGTTTTCAGCTGACACTTGTGTTTGATGTTAATTTTTTATCATTTTGGAAAATTTTTGATACATAATTCAGTATTTTTTTTCTCCCTTCCTATTTATGCTTCGATGCTGAGACTTGGACCAGATGAAACCCTTTTCATATACAACTAGTCAAAAACGTTTGATTGAAATCGAACTAGTTTTCATAATGCATATTTTTGGCATATTGGGTACTGATGGCCACTTGCAGGAATGTCTTGAAGTCATCTATATTTTATATATATATCTGTTTATATATATATCAGGAATGTCATCTAAATTCATATCCACCAGATTTGTATGTCTTCTGAACGTTTCCAAATATTGCTGCTCATTTCTGAATGTAAATAATTTTCATATGTGGAAAACAAGAAAGTTTCCAGGATATTTTTATCTCTAGTGAATGCAGAGAAAAAAAAATATTTATTTAAATATCTTTGTCATTATCAGTTGTCAGACCTGGCGCAGTTTTAATGGTCTTGACCTTTCCTAATCTTTCTTTGAAAAAAGAAGAAAAATCTTTAGGATTTGTCTTTGCCTGCTCTTCAATATGCACTATCTATCTATCTATCGATCTAGCTATCTCTGTTTATTTATTCATTCATCAGTCTATACATCTATCCATGCATCCATCCATATATCTATATATCTATCTATCTATCCTTTAATTCATCTATCAATCTAACCTTTTATCAATCTATCCATCTATTTACACCATCTATATATACATAGATGCATCTATTTTTCCATCTATCTATCCATATATCCATCTTTCTATGTAAATGCTTATCCGTCCATCTATTCATCTCTCTATTCAGCTATCTACTCATCTGTCTATCCATCTGTCCCACCATCCAGCTATCCCTTTGCCAATCTATCCATCCATCTGTCTATCCCTCCACCTACCTGTTCATCCATCAATCCATCAATCTGCCAAGTACTAAAACTTAATAGGCTTACTTCTCGCTTGGCAGCAAGAACTGTAAATCAAACAAGCAATTCACCACAAATGTTTAATAATGAAACATTAAGCATATGGATAAATAATTATGACAATGTCAATATTAAATCAAAATTGATGCAGAAATTCGTTCTTCGTTCTTCAGGCGAGTCATCACAGAGGGGAAGGACCCGTGTGGAGGTGACCTACAGGTTTCCTCTCCCGACGCCGATCAGGTGACTGTTGTTTGAGTGTGTCCTGATTGTTCCAGTACACAGTCTGATGCATGTGGGAAACCTTGCACTAATCGCTGCCTCATACTCTCGCTGCCTCTCACTCCCGCTGGCGCCTACACTCGCTGCTTCTTACACTCGCTGCTTCTTACACTCGCTGTCTCCTACACTCACTGTCGCCTACACACACTTCCTCCTACACTCGCTGTCTCCTACACTCACTTCCTCCTACACTCACTTCCTCCTACACTCACTTCCTCCTACACTCACTTCCTCCTACACTCGCTGTCTCCTACACTCACTTCCTCCTACACTCACTTCCTCCTACACTCGCTGTCTCCTACACTCACTTCCTCCTACACTCACTTCCTCCTACACTCACTTCCTCCTACACTCGCTGTCTCCTACACTCACTTCCTCCTACACTCACTTCCTCCTACACTCGCTGTCTCCTACACTCACTTCCTCCTACACTCACTTCCTCCTACACTCGCTGTCTCCTACACTCACTTCCTCCTACACTCACTTCCTCCTACACTCACTTCCTCCTACACTCACTGTCGCCTACACTCACTTCCTCCTACACTCGCTGTCTCCTACACTCACTTCCTCCTACACTCGCTGTCTCCTACACTCACTTCCTCCTACACTCGCTGTCTCCTACACTCACTTCCTCCTACACTCGCTGTCTCCTACACTCACTTCCTCCTACACTCACTGTCTCCTACACTCACTTCCTCCTACACTCGCTGTCTCCTACACTCACTTCCTCCTGCACTCGCTGTCTCCTACACACACTTCCTCCTACACTCGCTGTCTCCTACACTCACTTCCTCCTACACTCGCTGTCTCCTACACTCACTTCCTCCTACACTCACTTCCTCCTACACTCACTTCCTCCTACACTCGCTGTCTCCTACACTCACTTCCTCCTACACTCACTTCCTCCTACACTCACTTCCTCCTACACTCACTTCCTCCTACACTCGCTGTCTCCTACACTCACTTCCTCCTACACTCACTTCCTCCTACACTCACTTCCTCCTACACTCACTTCCTCCTACACTCACTGTCGCCTACACTCA
This sequence comes from Procambarus clarkii, assembly GCF_040958095.1. NCBI lineage: Eukaryota > Metazoa > Arthropoda > Malacostraca > Decapoda > Cambaridae > Procambarus > Procambarus clarkii. The sequence continues at coordinate 20,699,202 of NC_091188.1, forward strand.
CTTCCTCCTACACTCGCTGTCTCCTACACTCACTTCCTCCTACACTCGCTGTCTCCTACACTCACTTCCTCCTGCACTCGCTGTCTCCTACACACACTTCCTCCTACACTCGCTGTCTCCTACACTCACTTCCTCCTACACTCGCTGTCTCCTACACTCACTTCCTCCTACACTCACTGTCTCCTACACTCACTTCCTCCTACACTCGCTGTCTCCTACACTCACTTCCTCCTACACTCGCTGTCTCCTACACTCACTTCCTCCTACACTCGCTTTCTCCTACACTCACTTCCTCCTACACTCGCTGTCTCCTACACTCACTTCCTCCTACACTCGCTGTCTCCTACACTCACTTCCTCCTACACTCGCTGTCTCCTACACTCACTTCCTCCTACACTTACTGTCTCCTACACTCACTTCCTCCTACACTCGCTGTCTCCTACACTTACTGTCTCCTACACTCACTTCCTCCTACACTCGCTGTCTCCTACACTCACTTCCTCCTACACTCACTTCCTCCTACACTCACTTCCTCCTACACTCACTTCCTCCTACACTCGCTGTCTCCTACACTCACTTCCTCCTACACTCACTGTCTCCTACACTCACTTCCTCCTACACTCGCTGTCTCCTACACTCACTTCCTCCTACACTTACTGTCTCCTACACTCACTTCCTCCTACACTCGCTGTCTCCTACACTCACTTCCTCCTACACTCACTTCCTCCTACACTCACTTCCTCCTACACTCACTTCCTCCTACACTCGCTGTCTCCTACACTCACTTCCTCCTACACTCACTTCCTCCTACACTCGCTGTCTCCTACACTCACTTCCTCCTACACTCACTTCCTCCTACACTCACTTCCTCCTACACTCGCTGTCTCCTACACTCACTTCCTCCTACACTCACTTCCTCCTACACTCGCTGTCTCCTACACTCACTTCCTCCTACACTCACTTCCTCCTACACTCACTTCCTCCTACACTCGCTGTCTCCTACACTCACTTCCTCCTACACTCACTTCCTCCTACACTCGCTGTCTCCTACACTCACTTCCTCCTACACTCACTTCCTCCTACACTCGCTGTCTCCTACACTCACTTCCTCCTACACTCACTTCCTCCTACACTCACTTCCTCCTACACTCACTGTCGCCTACACTCACTTCCTCCTACACTCGCTGTCTCCTACACTCACTTCCTCCTACACTCGCTGTCTCCTACACTCACTTCCTCCTACACTCGCTGTCTCCTACACTCACTTCCTCCTACACTCGCTGTCTCCTACACTCACTTCCTCCTACACTCACTGTCTCCTACACTCACTTCCTCCTACACTCGCTGTCTCCTACACTCACTTCCTCCTGCACTCGCTGTCTCCTACACACACTTCCTCCTACACTCGCTGTCTCCTACACTCACTTCCTCCTACACTCGCTGTCTCCTACACTCACTTCCTCCTACACTCACTGTCTCCTACACTCACTTCCTCCTACACTCGCTGTCTCCTACACTCACTTCCTCCTACACTCGCTGTCTCCTACACTCACTTCCTCCTACACTCGCTGTCTCCTACACTCACTTCCTCCTACACTCGCTGTCTCCTACACTCACTTCCTCCTACACTCGCTGTCTCCTACACTCACTTCCTCCTACACTCGCTGTCTCCTACACTCACTTCCTCCTACACTCGCTGTCTCCTACACTCACTTCCTCCTACACTTACTGTCTCCTACACTCACTTCCTCCTACACTCGCTGTCTCCTACACTTACTGTCTCCTACACTCACTTCCTCCTACACTCGCTGTCTCCTACACTCACTTCCTCCTACACTCACTTCCTCCTACACTCACTTCCTCCTACACTCACTTCCTCCTACACTCGCTGTCTCCTACACTCACTTCCTCCTACACTCACTGTCTCCTACACTCACTTCCTCCTACACTCGCTGTCTCCTACACTCACTTCCTCCTACACTTACTGTCTCCTACACTCACTTCCTCCTACACTCGCTGTCTCCTACACTCACTTCCTCCTACACTCACTTCCTCCTACACTCACTTCCTCCTACACTCACTTCCTCCTACACTCGCTGTCTCCTACACTCACTTCCTCCTACACTCGCTGTCTCCTACACTCACTTCCTCCTACACTCGCTGTCTCCTACACTCACTTCCTCCTACACTCACTTCCTCCTACACTCGCTGTCTCCTACACTCACTTCCTCCTACACTCACTTCCTCCTACACTCGCTGTCTCCTACACTCACTTCCTCCTACACTTACTGTCTCCTACACTCACTTCCTCCTACACTCGCTGTCTCCTACACTTACTGTCTCCTACACTCACTTCCTCCTACACTCGCTGTCTCCTACACTCACTTCCTCCTACACTCACTTCCTCCTACACTCACTTCCTCCTACACTCGCTGTCTCCTACACTCACTTCCTCCTACACTCGCTGTCTCCTACACTCACTTCCTCCTACACTCGCTGTCTCCTACACTCACTTCCTCCTACACTCACTTCCTCCTACACTTACTGTCTCCTACACTCACTTCCTCCTACACTCGCTGTCTCCTACACTCACTTCCTCCTACACTCGCTGTCGCCTACACTCACTGCCTCCTACACTCACTGCCTCCTACACTCACTGCCTCCCATTAGTTTGGATCTGGGCTTGCCTTTCCCAATATATCAGACCATGAGGGTATTTGATTCCCATTTTGTTCAAGAATTAATACACTCTTTTAGATACTCTGAGTTATTTATCTAGCTCAGAGTTGTGTGAATGATAAATTATCAAAATCCGGGGTGGCTCTGGTATTTTAGCATGAGCAGTGACATTGTTCACAATGACTTTTGTTCAGGCCACTGGTCACTGACTAGCCACTGAGCTCCATGGAACCACATCTCGGTTTTGGTTAATTGTTTCAATGTCAGGTCTCTGGCGAGATAGTCAGCAGGATTCTCTTTTGTGGGTACATATCTGAATTTGTACCCAGCTGACAACTCTCTTATTTCCTTTACGTGATTGTTCAAATGGCGTTTATCTTTAATTATTTCGCACCCACTGTAGTACAGTCTCATATATATATATATATATATATTATATATATATATATATATAATATATATATATATATATATATATATATATATATATATATATATATATATATATATATATATATATATATATAATCACAAACAGATACTTTTAGAGGTAATCAGTGTCACTGTGGAAATTAGTTAGGTTAGCCTTACTTTATCACCATAGTTAGTAGTCACAGAAACACTAATTAACACTCAATGTTGAAATGAATATAGGTAAATATATTTAAAAAGTAAATAATTTTAGATACACAACACAACTCGTGCTGGTATTGGTCTCACCTAATATAAGGGTCTGCACGATTAATTGTGTTAGGTTTTTGAAAATTTAGTACAACATTAGGTTACAGTAATGTAAATGGAACTAGGTTGATCAGTATTTAGTTCAACACTAATCAATATTAATATAAATGGTACTAGATTGATCAATATTTAGAGATAAATTATTGAAAGAAATATCTTAAATTACATTTGCTCATATATGTGTGATGAGCAGCTCCCGTGTTTGATGACCACACACCTTCAATCTTAATTTCAGTGTGTGTTATGAGATGAAGCGTGTGTTATCATCTTAATCCTGCAAGCGCAAATCAATGAGGTTAAGCAATGATGTCATGCCATGACAATACAAAATGCTGAGCCACAATCATGCCGAGAGTGATTATTGAGTTTAGTAGAGTTGACTCAGGCTCTGGTTCCTAGACTGTTTACCGATAAGCACAGAGTGATCAGGTAGTAATTGGCCAATTGTTGTATATAACTCATGAGCCTTAATCATTTCCTTTACAGTGGTACGTCAGTAAGATGCGAGCGAACCACCCAATTCAAAGTAAGATGATATAAATTTTATCTAAATCTATTATTATCAGTAAATATCAAATAATCTATCCATATAGAACATGATCTAATCATAAGTCCAACACTATATATCAATATTATTCATTAATATCTAGCCAAGTTTTCAAGTAATTATGCTTTCTTAAAAATAACCAATTTAAATTTTTAAAATATCTTGCTTAAATTATATACCTTAATATTCAGACGATGAGTCACAGTAACCTGGCTGAAGATATGATGACTAAACCACACACCAGATGATGAGGAGACGACGTTTAAATCCGTTTTGGACCATTATCAAGTCGAGTCTGACAATCAACCTGATAATGGTCCAGGACGGACCAAAACGTCGTCGTCTTCTCATCTTCTGGTGTGTGGTTTAGTCTTCAAACTTAATATTGTTGTTATATTTATTTAATCAACCCCCATTGGTTTTTTACAGTAATTATTTAAAGAACTAGGCTAGATTATGTTCAGTGAACCAGTATTCACAGTCATTGTTAATACAGTTTTTATCTTTTATCATTTAATCTTTTATGTGCAAAATACTGACACAGATGATTATCAACAGAAACCTGCAGTTTTTCCACCAATCACCTGTTGCAAGTTTACCATTAACCTTAAAAAACCTTAGACACGTGATCCTACAGTACACGTGAAGCCGGGAAATGTACTACACGTGGCTACTATCGTAACAGTAGAATCGTAGAGAATCATGATTTTTTTTAAAGAAAACAGCTGTATACACCTCCGTTCAATGATCATCTCCTCTTTGGCACATGCACTACTAGTTTATGAGTGGAGTGATAAGTAAGGCCTGCCTAATTAACCGAGTGTGTGTTAAGGACAACAAGAACTGGTCAACCAACTAAAACGTCCAGATACTGAAACTTCTGAGGGATAATGTTCCCATGCTCTGGTAAAGGTTATAGCCACAAGTAACAATGTAAGCTTACACAGGTGATTCGCACAGATAATTATTCTAATTAGACTTATGGGCCGGACTGCAATGATATGCTTGGCAGTCCTGCAATGGCAGGACTGCCCGATATGCCCCAACATTCCCGTGTTGGCTAAAGTACAAAGTCTTGCATTTAAATACACCACCGCCTATCAGCGGAATTTATTGTGCCTGGCGGCAGATAAACACTGCTAGGAAGATGTTTGGTGAGCCATGGAGTCCTTCTTGAAGGGTGAGCGTTGGACTCCACCCGCATGGAATACGAGCAGAGAGATTATCGACACCTAGTGACCACGGGAGTAAAGTTCTCACACGTCCAGTGAACTCCAGGAAGTAAAAAAAAAAAATACTACCCCACAGCAGAAACGTGATTGCCAAACTGAACTTGAGCCTAGTTTTACAAAACTTTTTCTAGAGACTTCCAGTAGAGAGTATAGCCACCACTAGGAGGCCACCAAATATAGAGACCTATTGGCCAAGGTGGCGTCGGACACCGCTTCTGTGCCTGAAAAATGAACCAGAAAACGGAAAAAAGAGAAACACATGGAATTCCTTGTGGCCCCGGCGACAAGTGTGCCATCGTATCAATATTAGTAGTTGCCTGACTGTATCTATAGAACCAATAGGTAAAATCGCATCATGTGCTCTGGCTAATTCCTAGTTAAAGACGCTGCCCGCTCCTCATCACGGTTAAACTGAAGCGCTCCCACAAATAGTTGATGTTGTTGGTGCTTGGGTGAGAGCGAGTCTTTTACTGTTGCAGAGTGAATCTAGTCAGGTAAATATAAGCCTTACAGTGCAATGTAACCTAGTGGATCGAGGGTAGAGGAGAACAGTGTCTCTTAGCTGGGTAAATTTATTCTCTGTGCTCGCCTTATGCAACACAATATGCAATATTTACCTCGGCAACGGAATTGTCTGCGCCCTGATAACTATATACAATGATGTTTACTATAACTATGTCAAATCCCATTTAACGATATCCAAATGCATGCTTGACATTTACAAACAATAACATTTAATAAATGAGCATTTGTAGCATTTGATAAATGCTACAGGGGTCTCCTGCATTGAGGAGACCCCTGTTCGGATCTCCAAAAATGCCTCTTTTTCTGGCATGACATATGCTCATGTGTTGTGTTCCACTTCTCGCCCGTTCCCACTTTCTCAGTTTCGCAACCGTTTCCAGGCCTCGGACCCAGACACCTCCACCACCACCTCATATTTTGCGTTCTGAGCCAGAGGATCTTCCTCCTGGTTCTCCGTCTGGTGTTCCCTTCCATCCTTCCCAATCTTCTCTGTCTCCTGTGCCCTCTTTGCCGTCTTGCCCCAATCCTTCTTCTCAGCCCTACCCTCTGTCATTTGGCCTTCCACACCACCTGTCCGTCCAAGCCATTGTTCATCCTGCTCCCAGCAATCCTCATTTTAATCGTTCCCGTTCTCCTTCTCCTGTTGAGATTGTAGAGGCTGTCACCCAGTGCATTGCTGCTGGTACGCCTGTTTCTCTACGTCAGAAACGTAAGCATGGCTTCTCTCCTCCTCCTTTCCTGGCGGGTAAGAAGGCATTGCTCTATTCCTCACCTTCCAACTATCTCTGCATCCCCTCCCATTTCAGTGGTGAAGTCACCTGTCCCAGCTATGGAGGTCACCTTGGTCCTTGATTCTCTCTCTTGGATGCTACCCTTGATGAGATAAACTTCCTTGTTTCTGTCCCCGTCTTCCCCTGATTCCCCTTGACCACCCCTTTCCGATGCCTCCTACCACTCCGGACTCTGTTAGTCCGCCTCTAGTCCATCCTACCGCTCCCTTCACTCCATCATCCTTGCTAGATTTATCTATGACCCATAACCTCGATTTCACTGATCCTGATTCTGATCTCAATATGCTGTGTTCTTTTTTGCCTTTGTTCTGTTTCTGTTCTCTCTATTTTTGACAATGTATGTTCTTCAATGGAATATTCGTGGTTTTTATGCCAACGAAATCGACGAATTCCGAATCTGATCATGCAAGTTTCACCGCTTTGTGTCTGTCTCAAGGAGCCGATGTTTGGCGGTCGTCTTGGTCATTTCAGTGGTTATTCCTTTCTCTCCCCCCCCCCCCCCCACTCATCCCGTCTTTGCTGGGGCCTATAACTCTATTGCTCTCTTTATTCGTTCACCTTCGTCCTCCCCCTACTTTTACAGTCGTACATTTAGTGTTCTGCGGCCCGTATCTTTGTGAGTAAATGTTTATATAGTCTGTTCCATTTATCTCTCTTCCCAAATATCCCACTTTCTATTCCTAATCTTAAACACCTGTTAGATTCCTTACCTGAGCCTGTGCTCCTTTTGGATGATTTTAAGTATCGGCATACCCTTTGAGGCCATGTTCTGACAAACACCTAGGGCCGCATTCTCGAGCCATTTGTCCTTTCTTCTTCTCCTCCTCCGTCTCTTCAGATTTCTGGTGCACCCACTCATTTTAACTCAAGCACTCGCACCCTCCCCCTGTCTTGGTCTTTCCCAATGTTCATCTTCTCTTTATTTTGATTTCACATGGTGGGTTTTTGATGACCCAAATAACAGTAACCATTTCCCCATCCATGTCACATTCTCTTTTCACGCACCCATCTCCTTCCCTAGGTGGCAGTTTGCCAAGGCTGACTAAAATCTCTTCACCTAACATGTTACTCTTTTCGACCTCTCCGATTTGCCTCTACCTCGAGCCCTCCTCCTTTTTCGTGACACCATATTAGATGCTGCCCTCTGCTCTGCTCCTCTCTCTACCTCCCGGGGCACGCGGAAGTGTGTTCCCTGGTGGAATTCAGACTGGGCTCGAGCTGCCGCTGTAAGCATGCAGCCTGGAAGAAACATCGATGCCGCCAGATGGCTGCTTCCTTTCTTTTGTTTCGGAAGGCGAGTTCGGTGGCCCATCTTGAGGTTATCTTGAGATGATTTCGGGGCTTTTTAGTGTCCCCGCGGCCCTGTCTTCGACCAGGCCTCCATCCCCAGGAAGCAGCCCGTGACAGCTGACTAACACCCAGGTACCTATTTTACTGCTAGGTAACAGGGGCATAGGGTGAAAGAAACTCTGCCCATTGTTTCTCGCCGGCGCCTGGGATCGAACCCAGGACCACAGGATCACAAGTCCAGCGTGCTGTCCGCTCGGCCGACCGGCTCCCGTAGGGCCATCAGTACAGCTAATCGTGAGTTGGAAATCTTAAGTCTGCATCATTATGACTGACACTCCTCAGCCCCAGATCTGAAAGAAAATCCGTAAGATAGCGGGGTAAGTTTGTTACAGATGTGTCGCCAGGCCTTCACCTCCGTGGTTCTGAACTGGGTTCCCACTTTTCGACTATTAGTTCCAGTTATCATCTTCCTCCATCTTTTCTAACTTGCAACCACCTTATTAAATTTTGCCCCTTAGATTTTCACACACATCTACAGCTTCGTTATGACGATCCCTTCTCTCTCTCAGAACTTCAGTCTGCCCTGACCCTGCGGTTCTATGAAAGCAGGCTCAGATGATATTCATTATGAAATGCTTCACCTTCTCCCTCCATGTACGTTTCAGTATTTACTGAATATGTATAACCGTATCTGGGAATCGTCATCAGTCCCTGAGGACTGGCTTGAGGAGGTTGTTCTTCCTGTTCAGAAACCAGGCTCTCTAGGATCATCCCCTAAGGACTTCCAACCCATTACCCTCACGAGTTGATATCTGCAAACTCTTCGAACATATGGTCAATGTCCGTCTGATGTGGTTTTTGGAACACTATCACCACCTCTCCCTTTCTCAATTTGGCTTTCGCAAGTGTTGCAGCACGACTGATGTCTTGGTGAACTTGGAGGTCTATATTCGTACTGACATTGCTGTGAAGACCTCAGTTGTTGCTGTCGTTTTTGACCTGGAAAAGGTGTATGACACCACCTGGAGATACCATATTCTCTCCCAACTCCATTTCTTTGGCCTTCGTAGTAATCTCTCACTCTTCCTACAAAGCTTCCTCTCTAGTCGTTTCTTTAGAGTGAGGCTTGATACCACTGGTCTCTACAGCAATACGATGGTGTACCCCAAGGTAGTGTTCTGAGCACTACTGCTTTCCTGGTTTTCCTCGATGATCTTTTTCCCTCCCTTCCCTCTGGCATTTTCTCAGCTCTCTATGTTGATGATCTTACTCTTTGCTTTCAAGGTGATGACCTACCTTTCCTTCAACAACGGCTTCAACTTGCGATTGATGTCGTGTCCTCTTGGGCCACTAATCATGGCTTCGAGTTCTCTACAAATAAAACTTGTGTTATGACTTTCTCGGAAGCAGGTCGTTTTTCGTCCTGCTTTGTCGCGTTATGGTCATCCCCTTGTGTACAAAGATTCTGCTAAGCTTTTGAGAATAATCTTTGACAATCATTTGTCTTGGTTGTCCCATATCTCTTACATCCGAGTTGAGTGCTCTAAAGCCCTTAGCTTACTTAAGGTCTTGTCCCATACTTCCTGGAGATCTGATTGACGCACGCTCCTCTCTTTACATTCCTCTCTCGTGCTGTCTAAACTCGATTATGGTTATTCCTGCTTACTCGTCTGCCTCTTCTTCTACTCTTCGCTGTTTTGATGCTCTGCACCATATTGGGTTACGCTTCAGCTCTGTGTCCTTTCGTTTGACTCCTACCCTAAGCCTCTATGTTTAAACTGGCGTCCTGTCTTTACAGGATCGTCGTTATCGCTACTGTCTTCGCTATCTTGCGAGGTCACAACAAGACCCCTCACTCTCGCTTATGCAGTTCTTTAAATTTGCCTCCAGTGGGCTCTGTGCTCTTTCACTTCGGACCTCTTTCGGTCCGGTTGTCTAGCTTGCAATCTTCATTTTCGGTTCGTGTTACCCATATTTCTCCTCGTGTCATTCTATCCTTGTCCAACCCGTTCTCACACAAGACAGTACATATATGACTAGTGCTTAAAGTCAATATGTGGAATGTGATTTAGTACATATGTGATATATTCCCAGTTAACTTTTTTACCAAGGCTCAAACTCTTCCTCACGTACCAATTTACGTCTCACAGTACTCGTCCATCAACGTAGATAGCTGAATAGTCGTGATTGGTTCAATTATAACGAAAATTGTAGTTTTCAGGTCCCACATGGGTTGTGAAATTCACCTACTATTGTCCATGCTCTTATAATATTACAGATCAGCTACATCCTATTGAAGGCTCGTAGTTTTGTTTTGAGAAATATTAGTTGTTCTTAGTAAATTATAATAAGCACAATAAATTATTACATAGAATAAGTGCTTCACCAATCAATATTATATACCATAGTTTGTGCTTTAGAAATCTTTAAAGAATGTTTTGTAGGAACGCTAACAGAAAACGATGTTATGTTGGAATGTATATAGGGTAAACTACTGCAAACAGGATGGTATGGTGTGGATTATTGGAAACTATAGGATTAGTATAGGGTCCACTACCACCTGTTAGGTGGGTAAGGGGTCCAATAACACCCGCAGGATGAGTATGGGGGTCACATCCACCCACAGGAATGGTATGGGGATCACTTCCACCCACAGGAAGGGTATGGGATCCAATACCATCCACTGGATGTGTATTGCGTCCACTACCACCGACAGGATGGGTATGGGCTCACAACCACCCACAGGATAGGTATGGGGTCCAATACCACCCACAGGATGAGTATGGGGTCCACTATAACCCACAGGATGGGTATGGGGCTCCAACCACCCACAGAATAAGTATGGGGTACAATAACACCCACTGGATATGTATGGCATCCATTGCCCCCACAGGATGACTATAGGGTACAGTATCGCCCACAGGATTAGTATATAGGGTTCACTGCCGCCCACAGAGTCGGTATGGGGTCCACCGCCACCCACAGGGTCGGTATGGGGTCCACTACCGCCCACAGGGTCGCTATGAAGTCAACTACCGTCCACAGGGTCGGTAGGGGTCCACTACCGCCCACAGGGTCGGCAGGGGGTCCACTGCCACCCACTGGGTCGGTAGGGGGTCCACTGCCGCCCACAGGATCGATAGGGGGTCCACTTGCTGCCGCCCACAGGGTCGATATGGGGGGGGGTCCACTACCGCCCACAGGATCGATAGGGGGTCCACTGCCGCCCACAGGGTCGGTAGGGGGTCCACTGCCGCCCACACGTTCGGTAGGGGTCCACTGCCGCCCACAGGGTCGGTAGGGGGTCCACTGCCGCCCACAGGATCGATAGGGGGTCCACTGCCGCCCACAGGGTCGATAGGGGGTCCCTTACCGCCCACAGGGTCTCTATGAAGTCAACTACCGCCCATAGTGTTTGTATAGTGTCCACTATCGCCCATAGTGTTATTATGGGGTCCACTACCCCTCATAGGGTCGGTATGGGGGTCCATTACTACCCACAGGGTGTGTCTGGAGTCTATTTTGGCAATACTGCTTTTCCAATCTCATTTGTTGTTCAATGTAAAATATTTGTTGCTCGACTTGCAACAATTTATATATATATATATATATATATATATATATATAGTATAGTGCCTTTGCAATAATGTACCAATGTGTGTATTTTCATAACTCGTTTTAAATTGTTGAAAAATAAATAACTACATTGTGAATGCAAGTCAATGTTTACATGCTAAATCAGAGTTGCCAGATTCCGCTTAAAATAGCAAATTGTGCTTATTTTCAAAGCTTGAGAATTTAGCTTTAAAGTAGTTAAAAAACTACGAATTTCGCAATTTGCTATGTACTTTAGTGTACTATTTTAAAATAAGGTTGGTTTTTAAGCTGCAAGTCATATGAATCTCAAAAAAAGTATATTATTAACAATCTTATCTCCATAGTTCACTAGTTTCTGTAAATCAGATCTGGTAACTGTAGGCCAAGTACTGGAAGACTCAAGACACAATGTGTTGAAGCTATTCTCTTTGAAGAAGTCATCTCGACAGGATCTTCCAGCTCCAGCTATAAAACTTCACCAAACATGGATCTACCTAGTACATCAAATGGTAAGGAATTACTAAACTGTACAAAGTTTTATGCTAGAACATTTGTTACAGTCCCCTGTTCTATGTGTACTCCATCACATAGTGACGGAGTATGTGGGAATAATTTTGTTAACACTGTCCATTTGACATGGTGGTGGTGTATGGTGCTGGTGGTGTATGGTGCTGGTGGAGTATGATGCTGATGGTGTATGATGCTGATGGTGTATGATGCTGATGGTGTATGATGCTGATGGTGTATGATGCTGATGGTGTATGATGCTGGTGTATGGTGCTGGTGGTGTATGATGCTGGTGGTGTATGATTCTGGTGGAGTATGATGCTGATGGTGTATGATGCTGATGGTGTATGATGCTGATGGTGTATGATGCTGGTGGTGTATGGTGCTGGTGGTGTATGATGCTGGTGGTGTATGGTGCTGGTGGTGTATGATGCTGGTGGTGTATGGTGCTGGTGGTGTATGGTGCTGGTGGTGTATGATGCTGGTGGTGTATTATGCTGATGGTGTATGATGCTGGTGATGTATGATGCTGATGGTGTATGATGCTGGTGGTGTATGATGCTGGTGGTGTATGATGCTGGTGGTGTATGGTGCTGTTGGTGTATGATGCTGGTGGTGTATGGTGCTGGTGGTGTTTGATGGTGGTGGTGAATCTGACACTGTCATATATATATATATATATATATATATATATATATATATATATATATATATATATATGAGGGGTACCACCTCTGGTGCAAGTGTAGGGACCCATAGCCTCGGAGAAGAAAATAAAGAGTACTCAGAGAAGACCTTGTGGATCCTCACTGAACACTTTCATATTTTCTTCTCCTACCACCCTTATTCTTTTGGTATGTGTGTATATTTATCTAACTTTATTTGAAAACGTCATTACACAAAAAAAGTTACAATATTGATTATATATATATATATATATATATATATATATATATATATATATATATATATATATATATATATATATATATATATATATATAATTTTTTTTTCTTCCAATAATATAGTATTCACTTGAAATTAACAGCCTGGTCAATCAGGCTGTTGGATTCAACTCCTCTCAGTTTTGTTATACGAGTTACAGCATGGTTAATCACATCCAAAATTAAAGTTATTTCCAGATGCAGTCCTAAAATTTTTAACATTGCTCTCACTAGTGTTAATGTAGATTATTTCATAATTTAAATAATATATTTAATTACTGTAGTACATTTTAACAACAATTTAACTTATAATTTTTGCAGCATAGGTCATTTGAATATAAGTATTTTATTAGAAACTATTTCCTTCAGGTCTTCAGGGAAAATTCTTGAGGAGATGCACAAACTGCAAACAATGTGTGCATGTCCGAAGCAATGTTTGCAAGTTCTGCCAGTGTGACTTCCGAAACAGTAGAGAATTAATGAAGAAAGAAGAGGAAGCCCGTTTTCTACTTAAAGGCAAGAAGGCTTTAGAACGAAATACAGCAAGCCGGGTTCTACGAAGGATTGAAAATCAGGTATTGAAGTTTGTCTACATCTGTTGTATTCATTTGTATTCTTCTTATGCTGAACTTGCTTGATAAGGTATAGAATCAACATGAATAATGCTGTACAGTACTTACATACTATTTGTTTATTTATTTATATACAAGTTAGCACACTGGGATTATGAGAGTACATAGCATTGATGTTTTTACATTCTTGTAAAGCCACTAGCACACATAGTGTTTTGGGCAGGTCCTTAATCTAACAGATAATTTTAAATAGGCAATTTAAAGCTTAAATGGAAAAAAATTGGCTGGTACATTGTAAGAAAGTATCACAAAGATTACTATGTACATTAAAGTAAAATTTGAGGGTTATCAACATATAAATTGTAGCATAATTTGAGGAATATTTCAAGGTATAATATAGTAAGATATGCATTCAATATAACAATCATGATATAAGGTGATAGCAATGATTACAATGGAAAAGTTGTATGGTTTAGGCACATATATTCTGGCATTGGATTTCATAAGATACAGTGCGAGTTTAATACACTAGTTAGGAAACTATCAAGACAAAATTTAGGTACTTTTTGGTTTTATTTTTTAAAATGGCAGAAGTTGGACAGTTTTTAAATTTGTTAGCGAGTGAGTTCCATAGACAAGGTCCCTTTATTTGCATAGAGTATTTACACAGAATAACTTTGACTCTGGGGATATCAAAGATATTTATATATATATATATATATATATATATATATATATATATATATATATATATATATATATATATATATATATATATAATTTCAATTCAATCATCTCTGTCATTGATGTATATGGCAAAAAGTGTGTGGCCCAATACAGCACTATGTCTTAACGTAATGGGTCCAAGGGCCCATAAGTTCTCGACAGCATTAAGGGCCCTTTAGCAAACCAGTGTGCTGGGGCCCCCATGACGTCTTTGTATCATTTCAAGTTTGTACATGTACTTCTTAAGATATGGGCACCATACAACTGCTGCATATTCTAGCTTTTGTCTAAAAAAATCATGAACAATTTATTTATTATTTATCCATGAATGCCAGAACTAAACCCTGTGGTACTCCACTCGTGACATTTCTCCAGTCCAATACATTGCCTCTGATTACTGCCCTCATTTTTCTATCAGTTTGAATTTTTTTAATCCATGTTAGAAGCTTACCTGTCACCCCTCCAATATGTTCCAGTTTCCAGAACAAACTCTTATGTGGAATTCTGTTGAATGCCTCTTTTAGGTCCAGATAGATGCAGTCAACCCAACCATATCTTTCCTGTAAAATTTCTGCGGCTCGATCATAGTAACTGATTAAATTTGTTACACAGGATCTTCCATTTCAAAATTTTTTATTTTTTATTTTTATTTTTTTTCCAGCACGCACAAGGAAGCTTGATGCAGATAAACTTACATTAGGATCAGAAGGTGATAGCGATAATGCCTTGGAAAAAAATCCTGACGAGCTACAAGTGCAGCAGGTGCATAAAGTCCAAAAAGTACCGCAGGTGCAAGAAATTCAACAAGTACAAAAAGTTCCGCAGGTGGAACATTTACAAAAAGTTCCGCAGGTGCAACAAGGGCTACCATTAGCAATCATTCAGAAACAGCAAGAAGTACAAGTAGTAAAATTTGAACCACAGGGAACTACACCAGGAAAACAGTGTAGTAACAACGGAATGGGAATTTTAAAATACCTGAGGAAACAGGTAAAAAAGGACAAACAATACAAATGGTTCCTTACACCTTATTATTTGGTAGTTTATAGGTATTTTACTTATAATACTTTATATTATGTCTACAGTTTATAATTTAGTTTACAGTTAATTTACTTTTCAACTTCCATATCTTACATGAAGGATTTTTACTGTTTTTCATTGTTAAAACCTTATTAGTATCATTTATAGTTTAGTGTCAATTCACTTATAATACAATATATGGAATAATTTACTAAATTCATTTAACTATAATAAATTTAAATAAACATTTTTACCCCAGGATGATTTTCAGTCACCCTACCCAAAAAATTAATGTTTCTTTATTACTAATCTTGTGAGAGGTAGCTTATTGTGCAGCCCATACTCATTCTGTGAGTGTTAGTTTATTGTGCACCCCATAGTCATCATGTCACCCAAGCCTGCTGCAGCTGCACCTGAGGGGTGGTGTAGGGAACCATTAGTGTACTATTATGATTTGAGAGAGAGAATGCTCTGTGGACAGAGCATCAATATGGCTTAAGGCATTGAGCTTTGCCTCAAGATGAAGCTTGGGCTGATCTCTGATTTGCTTCTTGGGAGTCTTCATTTACGTGCACCCCATACTCAACCACTTTGTAGTAATTAGCGACCATTTCCTTGAATTAACTGCTTGAACTTTTTCAATATATCAATAAGGTTAATTTGTATAAAGTATATAGTATTTAATTAACCTAAATGTATGATTCCGAGATATATCAAATGTGTTCACAGAGAAATCACAGTATCGTGATATATCACGGGAACTGTGATGAGGGTTTGAACCCCATGCACTGAGTGCTCTCAGATGCATGCTCTAGTTCACTACGCCACGACATGGTCAGATGAATTGCAACTTGGAGTACTACTGCACCCACAAGGATCCCAAGGCTTCCACTGAAGCCAAACCAGGTTTCACACAATTCCCCCATGAACTCGGTCTCTGTCATTCAGTAGTTCTGCCTTTGATGCCCCCATTTCAATGTCTTTCTCCATGTATTGATATATCACAATAATATGAATTCTATGTGTATTGAAAGGGCCATCAGAGGTAAAACTACTGGAGGACACAGACCAAGTACATGGGAAACTGCATGCACAACCGCCCATGGAATGGGTATGGGGGTGCATAATTAACAAAAATTGAATTGTGGGTTCATTAGTACCCTAGGTTGCAATTCTTTTGACCATGTTGTGGCGCATTCAACTACAGCAAGCATCTGGGAATGCCAAGCCCATAGGTTCGAACCACTCATCACGGTTAATGTGATTTGTTCATTAAATTTATTATATTTTCAAATAGGCCAGAGAGACGGAAATAACAGTTTCAAATGAGATCGACAAACTTGATGTTCAAAAGTCATTGATTCAAGAATGGCGATCTGACCTACAAATGATTTGTAAGGAGTTAGAGTTAAACACTGGAACAACCTCGAAGAACATAAAATATTCTATCGAGGCAGTTGCACACTCTATCAGGCATCGCAAAAATCTGATTGCCACTGATGCAGGTAGGCTTACTATTTCTTTGTTAACTCTGAAGCAATTTCTATTTAGCTCTTGTCTATAATTTCTATGTAGGTAAATGATGAGGAAATTTTTTTAACAACTTTAAAACTTTCAACTTTATTTGCAGCATCCAGTAAAATGCGCTCTTCACTCCGGCACAGAAATGAGTGTGATAGGAAAAAGCTTCAAGGCTTCATAAAAATCTACAATAGTGAAAACTCTGAAATTCTCAGTGAAAAGGATGCAATAGAAGGTATCCTGCCATGGCACAATTTATTGCCTCATCATAGCCAAAATGGTATGTAACTACATCTCATTTTATCAGGGGTTACAATTCGGCCTTATCAAGATAACTAACATTTAGCATGCATAATGGATAAGCTTTACTTATTTTTGAAGTAAAATATCATCACTACTGTTTGTAAAATAGGTGCAGTATCATAATCCGTAGGTTTTTATCAGGTTGATACTGCACAATAAACTATGTATAGTATGTATAATGCAAGTACCTAAACTGTAATTACATTAAATTGAGTTGTAGTTTACTTGCAGTAAATATAATTTTCCTCTTTTATTAGTGTCCCTTGCTCAAAAAAAGAAGGCAGTAGAAGATGTGGAGCTTCAGAAGAGATCCAGAGAAGAGCAACAACACACTGTTCAAGAAATGCTGCATTATCTCGCATATTACAAGAATAAGAGAGAGATTTTAACCGAACATACTGAAGAGTTGTTATGTGGAATTTTTCCTTCATATCTAAGCAAGGTAAGCTAACAGCCTAAATGTGTGTTGCAATTCAGTTCTTCATAAACATTTATCCAGCAGAATTTTATACTTGAGTAAAGTCTTGCTATTTACAACTTTGACAGGTAGACAATTCCATGGTTTTCATATACTGTACTGGTGTGTTTTACATATATTTGAACTTTTACCGAAAACTTTATTTATTTATTCTAATTTCTTTAGTATTTTCAGGGAAATTTGTAAATGTCTTAAACCCCATTAAATAGTCTATATATTACAGGATCCTAACAAGTACACTATTGAAGAGAAGCACCTATCAACCAAAAATAAGAGTGGAATCTTGGCTCTTTTGAAGCAAGGGCAAAAGTTGTGTTCTGACAAGCTGAGTGATGCAAAGCGTTTATTTGGATACCAGGAAGAGGATGTTGATGTTTCCGAGCCCTACCTGGAGCTTTGTGACAGTGAAGATGATGATGATGAAGATGAAGATTTACTACTAAACTGATGATACAAAAGTTAAGTATAATAAATTTTACCTGATTTCTCTTGCTAATTTCTCTTACTTAATTTCTCTAATTTCTAATTATCCTAGCCCTAAGATTACTACTGGCCTCCATTGCCTTGCCTGCACTTTGTTTCCCCCTTAACCATATCACTCATTCTTACAGGTGTGAGACAGAGAGGTACAAGATCATCCAAGAGGAACAACACCTGAAGCACCCAACATTTGGGTGTTTTAATTAATAAAAACGCCCTTCATGGCTTCACTCATCCTGGCTGGTTTAATTAAAAAAACCTAACCTAAACCTAATATATATACCTCTAGAGTCAAGGGAGTTAAGTTTTAGGCTGCACAATGAAACTGCTATTGACAATTTTATAACTGCTGCTGATAATGTCTGTCCTGTGACTTTTGTGTAAGCATAACCAAAAGGCTTAACAATCCCTTGCTTACAAAGGGAATACTTAAACCCATTAATAAAAAACATGACCTTGAGAAGAAGTATAGGTTAGGAATTGTCTCCAAAGAATTCTCATGCTCTTCAACAGGTCACTTGAACTCCAAACCTTTCCAGTTATCCTAAAAAAAGCGAGTTACCCCTGTACACAAATGTGGTGATCTCACAGATGTTAACAACTACAGACCTATATCAATCCTGCCTAACTTGTCAACATTTTTTGAAAAGCTACTTGAACTTGAACTCCAAACCTTTCCAGTTATCCTAAAAAAAGCGAGTTACCCCTGTACACAAATGTGGTGATCTCACAGATGTTAACAACTACAGACCTATATCAATCCTGCCTAACTTGTCAACATTTTTTGAAAAACTAATCTACAAGCAGTTTTACTCTTATCTAGCCAAACACCATATACTTAGTACTAGGCTGTACAAGAATATAACAACTCTTGTATATATCTCAAAAAAAAAAAAAAAAAAAAAAGCACAAGACGAAGCTTGAAAAAGTTTAGTGGTATGCCAATAGGCTAGTCCCAGGACTAAGAGGCATGAGTTACGAGGACAGGCTGCGAGAAATGCAATTGATAGGGTACATAAAGATAAACTGTTTAACACGGGTGGTAGGCGAACAAGGGGACACAGGTGGAAACTTAGTACCCAAATGAACCACTAGGATGTTAGAAAGAACTTTTTCAGTGTCAGAGTAGTTAATAGATGGAATGCATTAGGCAGTGATGTGGTGGAGGCTGACTCCATACACAGTTTCAAATGCAGATATGATAGAGCCCAGTAGGCTCAGGAATCTGTACATCAGTTGATTGCCAGTTGATCCCCTGTACCTCTCTGTCCCCCTGCCCACTCTTTCTGTCCGCTGTCCATCATCTGTCCCCCTCCCTTTCCTCCAGTCCCCCTATCCATCTCTGTCCCCTTGTCCCTGTCTCTCCTCTGTCCCCTCTCTCTTGGTCTCCTGCCCCCCTCTCCTCCCTCTGTCCCCCGGTCCCCCTCTCTGACCCTGTCCCTCTGTCTCTGTCTCTGTCCATGCCCCCCTCTCTGTCCCTGTCTCCCTCCCTGTCCCACTGCTCCCCCTCTGTTCCCCCGTCCCTCCTCTGGCCCTGTCCGTCTGTCCCTGTCCCTCTGTCTCTGCCTCTCCTCGTTTCTGACATTCTCTGTGTCAGCCTATCTCTCTGTCTCATTCCTCGCTCTATCTCTGTCATTCTCTCACTGACTTTGCATATCCTTATCTATACGTCTCTGTGTCTAACATTCTCTCCCTGACTCTGTCTATATCTATTTCTCTGTCTCGATCTTCATCTCTTTCTCTCTCTCTCTCTCTCTCTCTCTCTCTCTCTCTCTCTCTCTCTCTCTCTCTCTCTCTCTCTCTCTCTCTCTCTCTCTCTCTCTCTCTCTCCCTCTCTCTCTCTCCTTACATACATACATACATACATACATACATACATACATACATACATACATACATACATACATACATACATACATACGTACATACATACATACATACATTTATTTAACACATGTGGTACACGCACAAGGGGACACAGGTGGAAGCTGAGTACCCAAATGAGCCACAGAGAGATTACAGAAAGAACTTTTCAGTGTCAGAGTAGTTAATAAATGGAATGCTTTAGGCAGTAATGTGGTGGAGGCTGATTCCATACACAGTTTCAAGTGTATGGAAAGTGTATGTATTCAAGTGGCGGGACCAAAGAGCCAAAGTTCAACCCTTGCAACCACAACTAGGTTAGTACATACATACATACATAAGATATAAAACAGTGGAGGATTCCCAGGTAGAACAATCAACCACAATGCCCATTACCCCTTTACCCTGTTGTCCTTAACTACACAACTATACAAGAGTCATTAACACGTGTAATGGCTGATCCCCCATCACGATAGCATAAAGACCAATTGCTTGACCCGCAGTCTGTCTTGCTCCTCAAATAATTTTCGGGTTAACATGAAAACGTCTCTCGAGTTTATCTTTCTAATGTTGTTTTCCCATCTTTCATTTTATCAGCTTAGTTCCTTTATTATGCCCCAATTACTCATCCCTTGAGCGGTAGTTAAACTGAACCCAAATTTAAAAAAAGTTCCTTTTGCTAAGCAAGCTACAGTCTTGATAAGTCAGATATATTGTTTGTTAACACATTTCTCAACAATGAACAGTCAGTTTTATCAAGCTAACATATCCTAACACAACGAGTGAGAGTATTAACTGGTCTAATTATTTTATTAGACCAGTATATATTATTAGATTATACTGGTATAATTATATATATATATATATATATATATATATATATATATATATATATATATATATATATGTATATATATAGATATATATAGATATATATATATATATATATATATATATATATATATATATATATATATATATATATATATATATATATATATATATATATATATATGTATGTATGAGTGTGTGTGTACATGTGTATACAACATTAATAATTTTGTAACTAGCGTCAAACATTGTTATTTGCTTAGCTAAACGAACTAGAGGGTTCAGGTCCTGAACCGATTATGTGCCTCTGTAATCCTTTACACCACGGCCAACGGGATGGGTATGGGGTGCGTAATAAAGAAAGCAATAGAAGAAATTGAAATTGCATAATACGGTTATTGACATTCAATAATAGTAAGATAAAGCAATGAGGACCAAATGGGAGACCAGTGATCAGTGTCTTGTATCCCCTGCAATACCTCAAATCCTACGTACCTCACTGACAGGCTCCAGTATGTTTCTGTGAATAATTCAATTTCTCCCACCCTACCCATCAACATTGGTGTTCCTCAGGGCAGCATACTTGGCATACTTGGGTATCCTTTGGAGGTGCTTATCCAGTTCTCACTTGAACACTGTGAGGGGATTGCCAGTTATGCCATGCAGTTATGCAATGTATGAATCTATCTATAAGTCCACCAATCTTTGTAAAAATTTCTTGTATGGATGTACCTTACCTAAATAAACATTTATTTATTTATTATTTATATTTAGGATTCATCAACTGCCAAAGATATTCACATGTCAGTATAATTCTGGCGAGAGAGAGGTTTGGGAAAAGCCGTTATACCAACTAGTCAGCAATAAGGGTGATATTTGTGGGGCACAGGCACGCTCGGCCTGGCCCATTAACCCCCAACTGACACTATAACTACTAGCTACTAGGTACATGAACATAATTACATAATTTACGTACATAATTTAAGGTACATAATTACTAGGTACATGAGGACTGGCCATTGTACTATATAGACCTGAAAAAGTGTAACTTAGCGACAACAAGAAAATATTGAATCACAAGACCACCGACGACCATTCCCTTACCCTGCCATAAACACTGAAATTTGACACCCTACCTCTGGAGCCACCCTGACCACAGGTCCACCAACTACATTTCCCTCCCTCCAACTCTGCCTCCACTTACATTGTACACACACATATTGTACACCACGCAAGTGTGGACTATTGTAAATCTTACTGATACCACACTTAACCTTTATTCTTTCTCAATGTGTTGTATAAAAGGATCTGATTATACCGTTTCATTTCTAACTCCTTTTCTTGGAAGAATGCCACATATGATCGTACACACACACAAGGTCTGTATAGGGTATAGGCAAGGTCTGACAAGGTATACTAGGTGAGTACTAGTTGAGTACTTACACACAAGATATTCTAGGTGAGACTAGGTGAGTATACACACACACGCAACATATACTAAGTTAGTACACCCAGAAACAAGATATACTAGGTGAATACACACATACAAGGTATACTAGGTGAGTACTAGTTGAGTACTTACACACAAGATATTCTAAGTGAGACTAGGTGAGTATACACACACACACGCAACATATACTAGGTTAGTACACCCAGAAACAAGATATACTAGGTGAATACACACATACAAGGTATACTAGGTGAGTACTAGTTGAGTACTTACACACAAGATATTCTAGGTGAGACTAGGTGAGTATACACACACACACGCAACATATACTAGGTTAGTACACCCAGAAACAAGATATACTAGGTGAATACACATATACAAGGTATACTAGGTGAGTACTAGTTGAGTACTTACACACAAGATATTCTAGGTGAGACTAGGTGAGTATACACACACACGCAACATATACTAAGTTAGTACACCCAGAAACAAGATATACTAGGTGAATACACACATACAAGGTATACTAGGTGAGTACTAGTTGAGTACTTACACACAAGATATTCTAGGTGAGACTAGGTGAGTATACACACACACGCAACATATACTAAGTTAGTACACCCAGAAACAAGATATACTAGGTGAATACACACATACAAGGTATACTAGGTGAGTACTAGTTGAGTACTTACACACAAGATATTCTAGGTGAGACTAGGTGAGTATACACACACACACGCAACATATACTAGGTTAGTACACCCAGAAACAAGATATACTAGGTGAATACCCCAACACCAACCTCCTACAGTACACCTCCCACAGTAACCCCAACACCAACCTCCCACAGTACACCTCCCACAGGTAACCCCAGCACCAACCTCCCACAGTACACCTCCCACAGGTAACCCCAGCACCAACCTCCCACAGTAACCCCAACACCAACCTCCCACAGTACACAACACCAACCTCCCACAGTACACATCCCACAGGTAACCCCAGCACCAACCTCCCACAGTACACAACACCAACCTCCCACAGTACACCTCCCACAGTAACCCCAACACCAACCTCCCACAGTACACAACACCAACCTCCCACAGTACACATCCCACAGGTAACCCCAGCACCAACCTCCCACAGTACACCTCCCACAGGTAACCCCAACACCAACCTCCCACAGTACACAACACCAACCTCCCACAGTACACAACACCAACCTCCCACAGTACACAACACCAACCTCCCACAGGTAACCCCAGCACCAACCTCCCACAGTACACAACACCAACCTCCCACAGTACACATCCCACAGGTAACCCCAGCACCAACCTCCCACAGTACACAACACCAACCTCCCACAGTACACCTCCCACAGGTAACCCCAGCACCAACCTCCCACAGTACACCTCCTACAGGTAACCCCAACACCAACCTCACACAGTACACCTCCCACAGTAACCCCAGCACCAACCTCCCACAGGTACAAAATGAAGCCATGAGAATTATCTTAGGATGCCCAAGAAATGCTATGATTGAGAAAATCAGGATGGAGTTGAATCTGCAGAGTATTGGGGATAGAATTGCAGAGATAAATGTAGCTTCTGCCATTAGATTAATGAGAGGTGGGGGAGCTAATGAATTGGTCCTCTCAGTTCAAAAGGTGGGAAGTACTGAACAATGTATGATGAAGAAAAGAGCATATATGAATACCTTATGTTCTAATGTTATTAAGTATGATGTTATTTCAGAGTGTATTGCTGTGCCCAAGAGAAAATTTACACCACCATGGGAGGATTGTAATGTAGATGTAGTAATTACTCCCTTGCAAAAGAAAAAAAGTATGTATGAAATAGGAGAGCTGAGGGCAACATATGATTGTATAATTAGAAAATTGCCTACAGAAAACACTCTACTACATGTATATTGTGATGGGTCAGTAGCTAGGGATGGGAAGGCAGGATGTATATTGTGATGGGTCAGTAGCTAGGGATGGGAAGGCAGGATGTATATGTTCTTAACATTCTGAAACCTATATTGTTTGCTGATGATACTACACTCATCTACTCCAACCCCAACCCACATACACTAAATACTGTAATGTTGTTAATAATGAACTAAAAAAAGTCCACTTATGGATGTCAACCAACAAACTAACACTTAACATAGAAAAGACCTACTACATCTTATTTGGAAGCAAATCTACAAATGCAATTCAGCTTCAGATGACAATGTAAACATTAGCAATAACAATGATGGAAAGTTTCTTGGTCTATTCTTAGACAAGAGGCTCAACTTCAGTACCCACATACAACACATAACTAAGAAAGTCTCTAAAACAGTTGGTATACTCTCCAAAATCAGATATTATGTACCTAACCCTGCTCTCATCTCTCTATATTATACACTAATCTATCCCTATCTCAACTATGGTATCTGTGCATGGGGTTCAACCACTGCAAACCACCTCAAGTCCATCATCACCCAGCAAAAATCTGCTATCAGAATAATATCAAATTCTGCTTTCAGACAACACTCAGCCCCCTTGTTTAACTCCCTAAACATGCTAAACATAATCTCACTCCATAAATTCTCTTGTGTCAACTACATTTACAAAACTCTGTTCTTAAATGCAAATCCTGCTCTGAAACTCTTCCTGGACAGATGTAATAGGACCCATTATCACCACACCAGAAATAAATATCTCTTTGATATCCCCAGAGTTAAACTTGTATAAATAAATAAATAAATAAATAAATAAATATGTTTATTCAGGTAAGGTACATACATACAAGTAATGTTACATTAATGGATCGATATATAGATAGAGCTAGTACATACAATGCCTAAAGCCACTATTACGCAACGCGTTTCGGGCAGGAAAAACATTAATATCTAGAACTTAATACTAATTGAGCATAAAGAATAAAATGTGTTGAGAACAAATACAAATAAAGATAAAAAAAAGAGGGAACATGACTGACAAAGCAGCACAAATACAACAGGTTGACAAACAGTGTTGATTAAAAAAAAAAAAAAAAATAACAGACATGGGTTGACAATAGAGGGGTAAGGTAGGTTAGTGAATTTATTAGGTAGTGTTTAGTTTTTATCTTAAACTGGTTGAGAGAGGTACAGTCTTTAACATGGTTGGGAAGATCATTCCACATTCTGGGTCCCTTGATTTGTAGAGCATTTCTAGTTTGATTAAGTCGTACTCTTGGAATATCAAAACTGTATTTATTTCTGGTGTGGTGCTCATGGGTTCTGTTACAACCTTCAATGAAGCTTTTGAGCTTATATGTATGTATTTGTAATGTATGTATGTAAACAATGTATTTATTATCATTTATCAATTCTGATAGAAATTACCTACTTAAAATTATCTGTTAGATTAAGGACCTGCCTGAAACGCTGCGCATACTAGTGGCTTTACAAGATTGTAAATACTGTACTATTCAATGTATTCTCACAACCCCAATGTACCTACTTGTATATATATAAATAAAATAAAATAAAATATTGTGATGGGTCAGTAGCTAGGGATGGGAAGGCAGGATGCAGTATGCCAAACTGAATTCGTGCGCCCCTTGAGGGACTTGAAGTAGAGGGATAGGGATCACAGGATAAGTATGGGTTGCACAAACTACTGGTAACAGGATGAGTATGGGTTGCACAATTAATTACTACAAAGTGGTTGAGTATGGGGTGCACGTAAATGAAGACTCCCAAGAAGCAAATCAGAGATCAGCCCAAGCTTCATCTTGAGGCAAAGCTCAATGCCTTAAGCCATATTGATGCTCTGTCCACAGAGCATTCTCTCTCTCAAATCATAATAGTACACTAATGGTTCCCTACACCACCCCTCAGGTGCAGCTGCAGCAGGCTTGGGTGACATGATGACTATGGGGTGCACAATAAACTAACACTCACAGAATGAGTATGGGCTGCACAATAAGCTACCTCTCACAAGATTAGTAATAAAGAAACATTAATTTTTTGGGTAGGGTGACTGAAACTCATCCTGGGGTAAAAATGTTTATTTAAATTTATTATAGTTAAATGAATTTAGTAAATTATTCCATATATTGTATTATAAGTGAATTGACACTAAACTATAAATGATACTAATAAGGTTTTAAAAATGAAAAACAGTAAAAATCCTTCATGTAAGATATGGAAGTTGAAAAGTAAATTAACTGTAAACTAAATTATAAACTGTAGACATAATATAAAGTATAATAAGTAAAATACCTATAAACTACCAAATAATAAGGTGTAAGGAACCATTTCTATTGTTTGTCCTTTTTTACCTGTTTCCTCAGGTATTTTAAAATTCCCATTCCGTTGTTACTACACTGTTTTCCTGGTGTAGTTCCCTGTGGTTCAAATTTTACTACTTGTACTTCTTGCTGTTTCTGAATGATTGCTAATGGTAGCCCTTGTTGCACCTGCGGAACTTTTTGTAAATGTTCCACCTGCGGAACTTTTTGTACTTGTTGAATTTCTTGCACCTGCGGTACTTTTTGGACTTTATGCACCTGCTGCACTTGTAGCTCGTCAGGATTTTTTTCCAAGGCATTATCGCTATCACCTTCTGATCCTAATGTAAGTTTATCTGCATCAAGCTTCCTTGTGCGTGCTGGAAAAAAAATAAAAATAAAAAATAAAAAATTTTGAAATGGAAGATCCTGTGTAACAAATTTAATCAGTTACTATGATCGAGCCGCAGAAATTTTACAGGAAAGATATGGTTGGGTTGACTGCATCTATCTGGACCTAAAAGAGGCATTCAACAGAATTCCACATAAGAGTTTGTTCTGGAAACTGGAACATATTGGAGGGGTGACAGGTAAGCTTCTAACATGGATTAAAAAATTTCAAACTGATAGAAAAATGAGGGCAGTAATCAGAGGCAATGTATTGGACTGGAGAAATGTCACGAGTGGAGTACCACAGGGTTTAGTTCTGGCATTCATGGATAAATAATAAATAAATTGTTCATGATTTTTTTAGACAAAAGCTAGAATATGCAGCAGTTGTATGGTGCCCATATCTTAAGAAGTACATGTACAAACTTGAAATGATACAAAGACGTCATGGGTGTCATAGGGGCCCCAGCACATTGGTTTGCTAAAGGGCCCTTAATGCTGTCGAGACCTTATGGGCCCTTGGACCCATTACGTTAAGACATAGTGCTGTATTGGGCCACACACTTTTTGCCATATACATCAATGACAGAGATGATTGAATTGAAATTATATATATATATATATATATATATATATATATATATATATATATATATATATATATATATATATATATATATATATAAATATCTTTGATATCCCCAGAGTCAAAGTTATTCTGTGTAAATACTCTATGCAAATAAAGGGACCTTGTCTATGGAACTCACTCGCTAACAAATTTAAAAACTGTCCAACTTCTGCCATTTTAAAAAATAAAACCAAAAAGTACCTAAATTTTTTCTTGATAGTTTCCTAACTAGTGTATTAAACTCGCACTGTATCTTATGAAATCCAATGCCAGAATATATGTGCCTAAACCACACAACTTTTCCATTGTAATCATTGCTATCACCTTATATCATGATTGTTATATTGAATGCATATCTTACTATATTATACCTTGAAATATTCCTCAAATTATGCTACAATTTATATGTTGATAACCCTCAAATTTTACTTTAATGTACATAGTAATCTTTGTGATACTTTCTTACAATGTACCAGCCAATTTTTTTCCATTTAAGCTTTAAATTGCCTATTTAAAATTATCTGTTAGATTAAGGACCTGCCCAAAACACTATGTGTGCTAGTGGCTTTACAAGAATGTAAAAACATCAATGCTATGTACTCTCATAATCCCAGTGTGCTAACTTGTATATAAATAAATAAACAAATAGTATGTAAGTACTGTACAGCATTATTCATGTTGATTCTATACCTTATCAAGCAAGTTCAGCATAAGAAGAATACAAATGAATACAACAGATGTAGACAAACTTCAATACCTGATTTTCAATCCTTCGTAGAACCCGGCTTGCTGTATTTCGTTCTAAAGCCTTCTTGCCTTTAAGTAGAAAACGGGCTTCCTCTTCTTTCTTCATTAATTCTCTACTGTTTCGGAAGTCACACTGGCAGAACTTGCAAACATTGCTTCGGACATGCACACATTGTTTGCAGTTTGTGCATCTCCTCAAGAATTTTCCCTGAAGACCTGAAGGAAATAGTTTCTAATAAAATACTTATATTCAAATGACCTATGCTGCAAAAATTATAAGTTAAATTGTTGTTAAAATGTACTACAGTAATTAAATATATTATTTAAATTATGAAATAATCTACATTAACACTAGTGAGAGCAATGTTAAAAATTTTAGGACTGCATCTGGAAATAACTTTAATTTTGGATGTGATTAACCATGCTGTAACTCGTATAACAAAACTGAGAGGAGTTGAATCCAACAGCCTGATTGACCAGGCTGTTAATTTCAAGCGAATACTATATTATTGGAAGAAAAAAAAATTATATATATATATATATATATATATATATATATATATATATAATCAATATTGTAACTTTTTTTGTGTAATGACGTTTTCAAATAAAGTTAGATAAATATACACACATACCAAAAGAATAAGGGTGGTAGGAGAAGAAAATATGAAAGTGTTCAGTGAGGATCCACAAGGTCTTCTCTGAGTACTCTTTATTTTCTTCTCCGAGGCTATGGGTCCCTACACTTGCACCAGAGGTGGTACCCCTCATATATATATATATATATATATATATATATATATATATATATATATATATATATATATATATATATATATATATATATATATATATATATATATATATATATATGACAGTGTCAGATTCACCACCACCATCAAACACCACCAGCACCATACACCACCAGCATCATACACCAACAGCACCATACACCACCAGCATCATACACCACCAGCATCATACACCATCAGCATCATACATCACCAGCATCATACACCATACACCACCAGCACCATACACCACCAGCACCATACACCACCAGCATCATACACCACCAGCACCATACACCACCAGCATCATACACCACCAGCACCATACACCACCAGCATCATACACCATCAGCATCATACACCATCAGCATCATACACCATCAGCATCATACTCCACCAGAATCATACACCACCAGCATCATACACCACCAGCACCATACACCAGCATCATACACCATCAGCATCATACACCATCAGCATCATACACCATCAGCATCATACACCATCAGCATCATACTCCACCAGCACCATACACCACCAGCACCATACACCACCACCATGTCAAATGGACAGTGTTAACAAAATTATTCCCACATACTCCGTCACTATGTGATGGAGTACACATAGAACAGGGGACTGTAACAAATGTTCTAGCATAAAACTTTGTACAGTTTAGTAATTCCTTACCATTTGATGTACTAGGTAGATCCATGTTTGGTGAAGTTTTATAGCTGGAGCTGGAAGATCCTGTCGAGATGACTTCTTCAAAGAGAATAGCTTCAACACATTGTGTCTTGAGTCTTCCAGTACTTGGCCTACAGTTACCAGATCTGATTTACAGAAACTAGTGAACTATGGAGATAAGATTGTTAATAATATACTTTTTTTGAGATTCATATGACTTGCAGCTTAAAAACCAACCTTATTTTAAAATAGTACACTAAAGTACATAGCAAATTGCGAAATTCGTAGTTTTTTAACTACTTTAAAGCTAAATTCTCAAGCTTTGAAAATAAGCACAATTTGCTATTTTAAGCGGAATCTGGCAATTCTGATTTAGCATGTAAACATTGACTTGCATTCACAATGTAGTTATTTATTTTTCAACAATTTAAAACGAGTTATGAAAATACACACATTGGTACATTATTGCAAAGGCACTATACTATATATATATATATATATAAATTGTTGCAAGTCGAGCAACAAATATTTTACATTGAACAACAAATGAGATTGGAAAAGCAGTATTGCCAAAATAGACCCCAGACACACCCTGTGGGTAGTAATGGACCCCCATACCGACCCTATGAGGGGTAGTGGACCCCATAATAACACTATGGGCGATAGTGGACACTATACAAACACTATGGGCGGTAGTTGACTTCATAGAGACCCTGTGGGCGGTAAGGGACCCCCTATCGACCCTGTGGGCGGCAGTGGACCCCCTATCGATCCTGTGGGCGGCAGTGGACCCCCTACCGACCCTGTGGGCGGCAGTGGACCCCTACCGAACGTGTGGGCGGCAGTGGACCCCCTACCGACCCTGTGGGCGGCAGTGGACCCCCTATCGATCCTGTGGGCGGTAGTGGACCCCCCCCATATCGACCCTGTGGGCGGCAGTGGACCCCCTATCGATCCTGTGGGCGGCAGTGGACCCCCTACCGACCCAGTGGGTGGCAGTGGACCCCCTGCCGACCCTGTGGGCGGTAGTGGACCCCTACCGACCCTGTGGACGGTAGTTGACTTCATAGCGACCCTGTGGGCGGTAGTGGACCCCATACCGACCCTGTGGGTGGCGGTGGACCCCATACCGACTCTGTGGGCGGCAGTGAACCCTATATACTAATCCTGTGGGCGATACTGTACCCTATAGTCATCCTGTGGGGGCAATGGATGCCATACATATCCAGTGGGTGTTATTGTACCCCATACTTATTCTGTGGGTGGTTGGAGCCCCATACCCATCCTGTGGGTTATAGTGGACCCCATACTCATCCTGTGGGTGGTATTGGACCCCATACCTATCCTGTGGGTGGTTGTGAGCCCATACCCATCCTGTCGGTGGTAGTGGACGCAATACACATCCAGTGGATGGTATTGGATCCCATACCCTTCCTGTGGGTGGAAGTGATCCCCATACCATTCCTGTGGGTGGATGTGACCCCCATACTCATCCTGCGGGTGTTATTGGACCCCTTACCCACCTAACAGGTGGTAGTGGACCCTATACTAATCCTATAGTTTCCAATAATCCACACCATACCATCCTGTTTGCAGTAGTTTACCCTATATACATTCCAACATAACATCGTTTTCTGTTAGCGTTCCTACAAAACATTCTTTAAAGATTTCTAAAGCACAAACTATGGTATATAATATTGATTGGTGAAGCACTTATTCTATGTAATAATTTATTGTGCTTATTATAATTTACTAAGAACAACTAATATTTCTCAAAACAAAACTACGAGCCTTCAATAGGATATAGCTGATCTGTAATATTATAAGAGCATGGACAATAGTAGGTGAATTTCACAACCCATGTGGGACCTGAAAACTACAATTTTCGTTATAATTGAACCAATCACGACTATTCAGCTATCTACGTTGATGGACGAGTACTGTGAGACGTAAATTGGTACGTGAGGAAGAGTTTGAGCCTTGGTAAAAAAGTTAACTGGGAATATATCACATATGTACTAAATCACATTCCACATATTGACTTTAAGCACTAGTCATATATGTACTGTCTTGTGTGAGAACGGGTTGCCTTGTCCCCATAGAGGGTCTTCCCCTTCCTATGTTTTGTAAAACCTTGACCCAAGTGACTAAACTTTAACCCCTCCTACAGTTCGGAAATGTCTTTTCCTTGCACACTTTTCTTCACACTCCCTGTTACGGCCACTATGGGTCACAACCGGGTTCTTTGCTGGAGGAACCAAAGTACTAGTATCCGGCCCGAAGTCGGTAGTGGCTTTCAAGGAGTGAGCTTGGTAATGCAAGTAAATCACAAGGGGGAAGTTGAAAGGAATACGACACTTCATCCTTTACCAATATATTCACATATTATCACTTTCCCATCAACTTAAATAGCATCATAAACGAAGTATTACTACACTGATATATACACATGTGTCGCTCTCATAGAACACTAAGCGCTCCTCGATGCTCATGCAATTCTGCCTTGTCAACTTCCGTGTTTTCTCAACATACGGTTCCGTCCTCAACCAGTACTGGGAAACACCAACGAGTCTATCCTAGCCATGGGCCAGCCTGTCTACAGTCTCACTAGGTGCTCCTTGTGAACGCCCACAATCACTCTCTAGCCTGATGCTGGCAGAGAACATCAGCCTTGCGCTGCTGGACCTCTTCACGAACAAATACATGGGTAGCGAACCACTGGCAGGAGCTTCTTGCAACTAGCTAGTTACACTCCTCCGTAGCACCTCACTGTTGGTCGTCTCTTCCTCGAGCCAGTCCCGGGATACGCCGAATTCTGTCACTGCAACTTCACTGGCAGACAGCAGATATTACTCAGTTCCTCTTCGGCGGCGGTTCACTGCTCACGTAAAGCAGAATGGAGAAGAGAGATAATAGGCTGCCCTGGGTCGACTAACTGTCTTTGTACCACTGCAGCCCTACATTGCCTCTGTGGATACAGACACGTCATCAGTAAACTGGCGTGTACTGGGGACACTAGGAAATACCACTTACGGACTCTGACATTGACATACAACTCATATCCCAATAGATGTCACCGATTTCTAGGCGCCACCTCACCAGAGGTCAGCTACAGCGACTCTTCGGGCTGACCAAGCCAGGAATCTAGCGTTTCTTACAAGTATCATACTGCCACCACCAGATGGCGTAGTCCATTTAGTGGGGGTTAAGGGAGCAGACTCACAGATGGCATTGGCGTCGCTACTCCATGCTCTGACGATGGAGTCGGGTTCGTAACACTCCCATTCCATTTCCGTCTTCATAGATGGTTCTAAGTTTGCAGACGGTTTAAGCTCTCTATTGCTTTTCCTGACTACACCTATATGTGTCGCCTGCCTCCAGTGACTAGCATCTTCATGGCAGAACTTTATGCTATTTTGTATGCTCTTCTTCAACTGCCTTCGCACTGTCAATTTTCCGTTGTGGTGTGTAGTTAATTCTCGCAGTGCCTTTGTGGCTCTGGAATTCTTTAATCCAGTTCATCCTGTGGTAGTCGAAAACTCAACATTTGGCTCTTTCTTATCTCCAGCAGGTTTAAAACTGTGGAGTTTTGCTGGGTTCCCAGTCACAATGGTGTATCCTTAAATAGCGTGTGGACGCTGCCAATAAAGATGCTATCCACACTTGTCTCATCTTATGTAAAGGTGTTCCTTATTCCGACTTCTACCCAGTTATTCATTCCTAAATCCTTGCCCGTTGGCGTGGTCGTTGGTCTTCTGTTACTGGTAACAGACTTCTGGCTCTTAAAGGTAGTGTGTCCCAGTGGCCTTCCTCCTACCACCGTAACCGGCGGTAGGAAACGGCTCTGGCGAGGTTACATATTGGCCATACACGTTTAACTCACTGGCACTTCATGGAGCGCCCCTTTCTATATTCTTCTCCTTATTGTCCAAGCTGAATTGTCCCTCTTATGGTCGTGCATATCCTTGTTAAATGTCCAGACTTCCAGGACGTGCGTGTCTTTCTTCCCGACTGTCCTTCGTGGTTACTTGTCCCTTGATAGAATCTTTGGTGAACCAGATACCTTTGATATCGTTCGCCTTATGCACTGTTGTTCTCGTATTGGCCTCCTTAGTGATATTTAGCGCCTTGTGAATATCCTGCACATTTAAAGGTGCTACATAGACTTTCCGGCTTGCTGCCTTCTTTTGATAATTAACACTATATGCCATTCAAATTTGCTTTACATTAGTTTAAAAATCTTGATTCCTGTTTTATTCTGTTGAAAACTGCCTTACATAACAATCTCCCACAACACCTATACCCCTCATTTACTGCATGTAGCTGGAGAGTCAATGAGACAATAACAGCTATATATTGTACTTAAACACTCATATATATAAATTCTCACAGGCCATAGAAAAGCTCTAAAATAACTGTATGTTTCCCAGTTAAAATAAACATAATGATGCGTTAATGTGACTGTTGTTTGGGACGGCTGTGATTGATGATAATGTTGGTGACATGACACCGGAGGCTACACCAGGGCATGACGCGTGAATAACCTTCATTATGGTTATTGTGAACTAGATAAAATGTGCGCCATTGTACCATTTTTTAGCTCTTGAGCCTTGTGAAGAAAATACCGGCATTAAAAACTTTCCAAGATTTTGTAATTTAGGAGAGCCACTTTTCTGAAGACTTCTTAAATCCATTTTAGTTATCCTTAGAGCTCATTCATGGGCATATGAATAGGTTTAAGGTAATCGCTTAAGATTTCTTAACATACAGTGTGCTTCACATCTTTTCAGGTTTTTATGATAATTAATTTTATCTATTATTATTGAAAGTCTTCGCTAAAGAACCATGATTTTGAAAGAGTGAAAAATATTTGCTTAGGAACAGTATGCAAGATGAGACATTTCAGTGTTGATAACATCCTATAGCGTCTACAAGTAGGCCAGCATCCCATACCATTTTCAGGCAGGTCAACATCCCATACCATCTTCAGGCAGGCCAACATCATATACCATCTTCAGACAGGTCAACATCCCATACCATCTACAGGCAGGGCAGCATACCATACCATCTACAGACAGGTCAACATCCCATCCCATCTATAGGCAGGTCAACATCTTATACCATCTTCAGGCAGGTCAACATCCCATACCATCTTCAGGCAGGCCAACATCCTATACCATCTACAGGCAGGCCAACATCCTATACCATCTACAGGCAGGTCAACATCCCATACCATCTTCAGGCAGGTCAACATCCCATACCATCTACAGACAGGTCAACATCCCATACCATCTATAGGCAGGTCAACATCCTATACCATCTTCAGGCAGGTCAACATCCCATACCGTCTACAGACAGGCCAACATACCATACCATCTACAGGCAGGGCTGCATACCATACCATCTACAGGCAGGCTAACATCCCATACCATCTACAGGCAGGGCAGCATACCATACCATCTACAGGCAGGGCAGCATACCATACCATCTACAGACAGGCCAACATCCCATACCATCTACAGGCAGGCCAACATCCCATACCATCTACAGGCAGGGTAGCATACCGTACCATCTACAGGCAGGGCAGCATACCGTACCATCTACAGGCAGGGCAGCATACCATACCATCTACAGGCAGGGCAGCATACCATACCATCTACAGACAGGCCAACATCCCATACCATCTACAGGGCAGGGCAGCATACCATACCATCTACAGGGCAGGGCAGCATACCGTACCATCAACAGGCAGGCCAACATCCCATACCATCTACAGGCAGGGCAGCATACCGTACCATCTACAGGCAGGGCAGCATACCGTACCATCTACAGGCAGGGCAACACCCCGGAGCGTCTGCAAAACAAACAGTTTAGCTGGAGTTATATCCCTGGGTGATGATTCAATTAGGAGAATTCTTGGCGAAGTGTGCGGCAATGGAGGTTGTTTGTGGGATGGAGGAGGAGGGAAGAGGCAGGCTGGAGGTCCCTGGAGGTTGTGGCTCCTAATGATCTCTTCCTCTCCTGGCTCTTCCCTCAGCCATGTCTCGGGCCCCGGCACTATTACTCCTCGCAGGGCACCGTCTTGTAAGGTATAGTGTGGCCTTAAGTGTTTGTAGAGGAGCTGTGTGTTCTGGAGGATTATCGTGTGGTAAGAGGTTGGGGTGGTTTTAGGTCTCCTATTACAAGGACTCACTCGTGTAAATTGTTATTTGTCATTGACCTTGCTCGCTATTTTCTGTTATTTCCTAGTTTTCTGCTTTTCTCTCTATCTTCACTACATGCAATATGGTTCCATGTAGTATGGAACCTTCATTCAGTATGGTAACATCATGAATTATGGTGCCTATATACAGTATGGTAATTTCATGTACAATTGTACCCTAATACAATATAAGGAACCTTTAAAGGCTCTCAGTAGTACAGCTGGGTTCGTTTTCGACTCACAATCAGGAATTTCGGGTTTGTATCTAAGGCCGGACAGAAATAGTTGGGCACGCTTTCTATCACTTACTGCCTCTATGCACCTAGCAGTACATAGGTACCTTTAAGTTAGTCAGCTTGTTGTTGGGTTGTATTGTGGGGAGGGTCAGATGTTCAACTTTGTGGGGGTTCGATATAAGCATAACACAAATATATACACACACACACACACACACGCACACGCACACGCACACGCACACGCACACGCACACGCACACGCACACGCACATACACACACACACACATACACACACACACACATACGGTGCCTGTCCCACAAAATGAGTTAGGAATTATTTAATACATTCATGAAATATGGTATCTTCAAAAAAATTATTCCATCATGCAAATCTGTGTATATTTCAGCACGGTGCCATCATGCAGCACGACACCATCATGCAACACTGTGCCATAATGCAGTACTGTGCAACATGCAGCACTGTGAGATAATGCATCACGGTGTCACCATCCAGCACTGTGTCATCATGCAACACTGTACCTTCATGCAGCATTGAGAATACATGCAGCACTGTGTCATCATGCAGCACTGTGTCATCATGCAGCACTGTGTCATCATGCAGCACTGTGTCATCATTCAGCACTGTGTCATCATTCAGCACCGTGTCATCATTCAGCACTGTGCCATCATGCAGCACTGTCATCATGTAGCACTGTGCCATCATGCAGCACTCTTCCATCATGCAGCACTGTGCCATCATGCAACACTGTGTCATCATTCAGCACTGTGTCATCATGTAGCACTGTGTCATCATGTAGCACTGTGTCATCATTCAGCACTGTGTCATCATGTAGCACTGTGTCATCATGCAGCACTGTGTCATCATTCAGCACTCTGTCACCATGCAGCACTGTGTCATCATGCAGCACTGTGTCATCATGTAGCACTGTGTCATCGTGTAGCACTGTGTCATCATTCAGCACTGTGTCATCATGTAGCACTGTGCCATCATGCAGCACTCTTCCATCATGCAACACTGTGCCATCATGCAGCACTGTGTCATCATTCAGCACTGTGTCATCATTCAGCACTGTGTCATCATTCAGCACTGTGTCATCATGTAGCACTGTGTCATCATTCAGCACTGTGTCATCATGTAGCACTGTGTCATCATGTAGCACTGTGCCATCATGCAGCACTGTGTCATCATGCAGCACTGTGCCATCATGCAGAACTGTGCCATCATATAGCACTGTGCCATCATGCAGCACTGTGCCATCATGTAGCACTGTGCCATCATGCAGCACCGTGCCATCATGCAGCACTGTGCCATCATGCAGCACTGTACCATCATGTAGCACTGTGCCATCATGCAGCACTGTGCCATCATTCAGCACTGTGTCATCATTCAGCACTGTGTCATCATTCAGCACTGTGTCATCATGTAGCACTGTGTCATCATTCAGCACTGTGTCATCATGTAGCACTGTGCCATCATGTAGCACTGTGCCATCATGCAGCACTGTGCCATCATGCAGCACTGTGCCATCATGCAGCACTGTACCATTATGCAGCACTGTGCAATCATGCAGCACTGTTCCATCATGCAGCACTGTGCAATCATGCAGCACTGTGCAATCATGCAGTACTGGGCCAACATAAGTAGTAGGGATGACACGCCAGCAGTAAATGAGATTTTTTCCAGATCACTTACTGCAGGACTGTCGGGTTTCCTGATCATTTTTCCCAGTTACCGCTGGCGTGTCGGGGGTTCCAGATAAATTGTGTCAGTTACTGCTGGACTGACTATGGGGTTTCCTGATAAATTTCCCAGATTCCGATTTGGAGTTAAAGGTTTCTTATGGCAGAAATTTAAAATATTTTCAAAATTCATAGAAGTTTCTTATAGAAAAATTAAGGGGCAAAGTCCTCTCCCTTCTTTTTGAAAATAAACTCTACAGTCAATTTCTTTTTTTTTGGGGGGGGAGGGTGTCACACATTTGGAGTTAAAGAGTTCTTATGGAGGAAATTCAGAGCAAAAGGGCTTGATTTGGAGTTAAAGTGTTCTTATAGGAGAAATTCAAAATTTTTCCGAGTTCAGTTTTGTGAAAATATTTCAGAGCTCATATAATCATAGGATTTTCTTAAAGAATTTAAGACCGAAATTATTCAAAAAAGACCATTTTAAGAAAATATGTTCTTAGAGGTTTTGTTATGAAAATTAGACGTTATAGCAGTAAATTTTTAGTTTTTATCTTCTTACGGCTGTTTCACCTGTAAAAGACCGAAAATTATTCAGAGTCCATTAGAAGACCAGAATTTGACCACGACCATTTTCAGACCAATTTTAACCGGAGATCCCTTTAAGTCCAAAATTTGACAGAGACCAATTAATAGACCGAAATATGACAAAAAGACCATTTTCTGACCAAAAATAGTCAGAGACCCACTTTGAGACCCAATTTGTCAGAGACCGTGTTTTTAAGTGCATTTTCGATACTAACAGCCCAATTTTATTATTTCATATTTTTCAGTCATATTTCGTACGTAGTAAAAGAAAAAAGTGTTACCAAGTTTCAGCTCCTGTCTTTAAACCTCTCTCGTATCTTCGTTAACACCCAATCAATTTCCCTGACATTTAAAACAGCTATATTTCAGATGCAGTAAATACATTAATTTAGTTACTGAACTCCATCTCCTGTCCCCCACCTTATCCCCCTCTCATATCTTCGTTAATTCCTGAACAATTTTCCCAAAATTTATTGCTGACATACATCTAACTAAGTAAAGAAAATAGAGTTACCAATCTTTTGTTCTCGTTCTTCGCCTTAGTTCATTTGTATAGCTTCTTTAGTAACAACCCAAAATCCCCTGAGATTTTAAAACCCAATACATTTCAGACCCTTGTAAAATAAATCCAATTTCAATCCGGGAATTAGAGCTTAGTTCCCATTCCGGTCCTCCACCTTAGTTCATTAAGTCCGCTCCAATCTATCACCTTTATCAAAAGTAAACAAATCCTCTCCTTCATTACCCTTCGTTTACTCAGCAATGTCATTCACACGGTAATAAAAATCACACAGTCATATCACACCTAACCTTCAATACCCTTTGTTTACTCAGCTATGTAAATTGTCATTCACACGGTCATATCACATTTTACCTTCTTCCACACCCCAAACCCTTCCCATAACTTGCCCCCCCCTCCCCTTACCTCCTTCAACTCTTTCGCTCTCTCCCCCCTTACTTTCCCCCTTCATCTTGCCATCACCCCCTACTCCCCCTTCCTCTCGCCCATTCCCCAACTTATCCAAACCTTCAATAATCCTACTGTACTTGTATATTCTCTCTATGCAGACGAGGAGTCACAATAATTTGGCTGAAATATATTGACTAAACCACACACTAGAAAGTGAAGGGTCGACGACGTTTCGGTCCGTCCTGGACCATTCTCAAGTTGATTGTGATGAGGGAAGGAGTTAAAGACAATAAATAGGCAAGAGAGAGGTGAGGAGAAGAAAATCTTAGAGGAAGAAGAGCAAGGCAAAAAGTAGGAAAGGTAAGGTGGAATAATGGGGTATAGTAACAGGAATAAGAAGATAGAAACACAAGAACAAAGGTAACTGGAGAAGGCATATTGGCCTATACGAGGCAGCTCCTATTTATAACCACCCAATAAGAAGGGGAAAGTAATAGGAATAAGATGGGGATAGTAATAGGAATAAACAAGGGATCGTAAGAGAAAACAATGGAAAGAAAAAAAAAGGAAAGAGAAAGAAAGATAAACAGAAGGGTAAACTTATGTTAGGTCACGTTTGTTAGAAAGTTTGGAGCATATGTGTATATACTGTGAAAGGGAAGAGTCAACAGCAACAAAGCCAGGACTCAAGTTCATGTCAGGGACGTTGTGTATTAGAGCCGACTCAATAAGACGGCGTCTGTGTAGGGTACAGCAAGAAAGATTATTTTGGAGGAAGACCAATCAATAGGATGATTAGGATCCTAAACATGACAGAAGAGAGCATTGATTGTGTCTGCAGACTTAACACTTCTTTTGTGTTCTTGTTGTGACCGAAACGTCGTCGTCCCTTAACTTTCTAGTGTGTGGTTTAGTCATTATATTCTCTCTATATTTACTGTGTTCTTGGCATTCTCTTCCATGTTTTCTGTGTACACTCCATGTTCTGGAAATATTAATCGCATGTTCTTTGTCATATTTACCGTGTTCTTTGTCATATTCACCATGTTCTTTGTCATTTTCACCATGTTCTTAGCATATTCTTCACTGTGTTCATCGCATTTTTTCTTACATGTTCTGTGTTCTTTGTCATGTTCAATTCATAT
This sequence comes from Procambarus clarkii, assembly GCF_040958095.1. Taxonomy (NCBI): domain Eukaryota; kingdom Metazoa; phylum Arthropoda; class Malacostraca; order Decapoda; family Cambaridae; genus Procambarus; species Procambarus clarkii. The sequence continues at coordinate 20,739,584 of NC_091188.1, forward strand.
TTTTCACCACTCTACCATGTTCACTGTGTTCTGTGTCATGTTTTCATTACATCTCATGTTCTCTGTACAAATTTTATTCTCATTATTCATGTTCCCCACAAGTTCACTGTTTTCTTCTCATTCTCTTCCATATTTTCTGTTTTCACTCCATGTTCTTCAAATGTTCATTGCATATTCTCTATTCACCTCTTAAACTCACTATTCAGGTTCTCTGCACATTCAAATCATGTTTTCACCTGTTTCTCCATGTTTTTAATTTTCTTTATCATTATTCATGTTCTCTGCAAGTTCATAACTAACTTTATCCATCGTCAATCAACTGAAAATAACCATTTTCATCATCTTTTCTTGTCTTTTCTTAACTAAAGTTATTCTTACCCTCAACTAAAAATAGTCATATGTAACTTCCTTCAGCACTTTCGTAACTAACAGTATATTTCATGGAGTAAGAAATATACAGACAAGGAGTCACAATACCGTGGCTGAAATATGTTGACCAAACCACACACTAGAAAATGAAGGGACGACGACGTTTCGGTCCGTCATGGATCATTCTCAAGTCGGTTGTGATGAGGGAAGGAGTTAAAGGCAATAAATAGGCAAGTGAGAGGCGAGGAGAAGAAAATCTTAGAGGAAGAAGAGCAAGGCAAAAGAAATAAGAAATATAGTCAATAACACACTCAGAGACATCAATAACATACTCAAAGACAAAAATAACACACCCAAAGACATCAAAAACATACTCAAAAGACGTTAATAACACACTCAAAGTCACCAATAGCACACTTTTGAGACATCAAGGTCACACTCAAGGACATCAATGACAAACTCAAACACGTCAATAACACACTCAAAGACATCAAAGACACAATCAAACACATCAATAACACACTCAAAGACGTCAAAAATACTACTCATGTCCTCAAAACTTATTCTCAGAGTCATCATAGTTATTCCCACATCCATCAAGACTTATTCTAAGTCATCAAAGTTATTCTCTAAGTCACCTTCGTTCATCAGAGAAGCTTTCTAAGACATCTTCGTTCATCAAAGTTATTGTCTAAGACATCAAAAGTTATTCTCAGAGACATCAAAAGTTAATCTCAGGTCATCAAAGGTATTAGCTAAGTCCCCTTCGTGCATAAAAGCTATTCTCTAACTCACCTTCATTCATCAAAGTTGTTCTCTAACTCTCCTTCATTCATCAAAGATGTTCTCTAAGACATCTTCAGGCATTAAATAACACTTCCAAATGTAACTAGTTCAGCTTTTCAAATCAAACTTACACATCCGTTCAAATATATATTTTTTAGTCACTTTATCATATAACTATTCTCTGAACAACAATACATAACCTTACCTAACCTATTCTAGGCTAACATAACCTTACTTGCCTGAGCTAACCTATACTAATGTAACATACCTAACATAACTTACCCAAACTGACATGACCTTACTTATCTTACCAAACATAACTTAACTTACATAACCTAACCTATACTAATGTAACATACCTAACATAACTTACCCAAACTGACATGACCTAACTTGTCTTACCAAACATAACTTAACTTACATAACCTAACCTAACCTATCCTAACTTAATGCAACTTACCTAACCTAACATAACTTACCTAACCTAACTTACATAACCTAACCTAACTTAAAGTACCTAGCCAAACCTACTTAACCTAACCTAACATTATTTACCTAAACTAACAAAACTTAGCTAACCTAGCCTAACATAACTAACCTAACTTAACCTCCCTAACCTTATCAAACTTAACTTACATAACTAACCTATCCTAACTTCCCTAACCTAATCTAACTTAACTTACCTAACCTAACCTAACTTACCCTAACCTTACTAACCGATGTAACTTACCTAATCAAGCTTACCTAACCTAAGCTAACCTAACCTAACTTACCTAACCTAACCTAATCTAACTTACTACAACTTATCTAACCTATCTTAACTTAACTTACCTAACCTAACCTAACTTATCATAACTTATGCAACCTAACTTAACTTACATAACCTAACCTAACCTACCTAACATAACCTAACCTAACAAAACTTACCCATACTAACCTAACTTACCTAACCTAACCTAACTTAACTAACCTAACTTATCTAACCTGATGTAACTTAACTAACATAACTTAACTAACATAATCAAACCTAACTTAACTAACATAATCAAACTTAACTTACTTACCCTACCCTAACCTAATCTAACTTAACCTAACTTTACCCAACTTACCTAACCTAACCTAACTTACCTAACCTGACCTAACGTAACTTACATAACTAACCTAACCTACCCTAACTTACCTAGTCTAATCTAACTTAACATAACCTAAGTTTACTAACCTAACTAAACCTTACTAACTTAAAATAACTTACCTACCTTGAGGTTACCTTGAGGTGCTTCCGGGGCTTAGCGTCCCCGCGGCCCAGTCGTCGACCAGGCCTCCTGGTTGCCGGACTGATCAACCAGGCTGTTGGACGCGGCTGCTCGCAGCCTAACGAATGAGTCACAGCCTGGTTGATCAGGTATCCTTTGGTGGTGCTTATCCAGTTCTCTCTTGAACACTGTGAGGGGTCGGCCAGTTATGCCCCTTATGTGTAGTGGAAGCGTGTTGAACAGTCTCGGACCTCTGATGTTGATAGATTTCTCTCTCAGAGTACCTGTTGCACCTCTGTTTTTCAACGGGGGTATTCTGCACATCCTGCCATGTCTTCTGGTCTCATGTGATGTTATTTCTGTGTGCAGGTTTGGGACCAGCCCCTCTAATATTTTCCACGTGTAAATTATTATGTATCTCTCCCGCCTGCGCTCAAGGGAGTACAGTTTTAGGCTCTTTAGTCGGTCCCAATAGTTTAGATGTTTTACTGAGTGGATTCTAGCAGTAAAGAATCTCTGCACGCTCTCCAGGTCAGCAATTTCTCCAGCTTGAAAGGTGCTGTCATTGTGCAGCAGTACTCCACTCTAGAGAGCACAAGCGTTTTGAAAAGTATCATCATCGGTATAGCATCTCTAGTGTGAAAAGTTCTTGTTATCCAACCTGTCATTTTTCTTGCAGTTGTGACGGCTACTTTATTGTGTTCTTTAAAGGTAAGGTCTTCCGACATGAGTACACCCAGATCCTTTACATTGCCTTTTCGTTCTGTTATGATTTGCCTGAGTTTTGTACGTGGTTTCCGTTTTTATATTTTCATTTTTTCCATAGCGCATGAGCTGGAACTTATCTTCGTTAAACACCATATTATTTTCTGTAGCCCATAGAAAGACCTGATCTACATCTGACTGGAGGTTCGCCGTGTCCTCTATGTTGCCTACTCTCATGAAGATCCTAGTGTCATCTGCAAAGGATGATACAGTGCTATAGGTTGTGTTCTTGTCTATGTCCGATATGAGGATGAGAAAAAGTACTGGAGCAAGCACAGTACCCTGGGGGACTGAGCTCTTCACGGTTGATGGGCTGGATTTTATTTTGTTCACTATTACACATTGGGTTTTGTTGGTCAGGAAATTGTAGATCCATCTGCCTATTTTCCCGGTAATTCCTTTTGAACGCATTTTATGTGCAATAACACCATGGTCACATTTATCAAAAGCTTTTGCGAAATCTGTGTAAATTACATCAGCGTTTTGTTTGTCTCCATAGCATCTAATGCCATATCATAGTGGTCCAGCAACTGCGACAGGCAAGAGCGCCCTGTTCTGAAACCATGTTGTCCGGGGTTATGGAGATGCTGTGATTCCATGTATTTTGTGATCTTACTTCTTAGCACTCTCTCAAAATTATTTATGATGTGCGATGTTAGTGCTATCGGTCTGTAATTTTTTGCCTCTGCCTTATTTCCTCCTTTATGAAGTGGTGCTATCTCTGCTGTTTTTAGTATATCAAGAATAACGCCAGTATCTAGGCTTTGTCTCCACAGAATGTGGAGGGCCTGCGATAGTGGTTTTTTACAGTTCTTTATGAATATAGAGTTCCAAGAATCCGGGCCTGGTGCAGAGTGCATAGGCATACTGTTTATGGCTTCTTCAAAATCCAGTTTGGATAGGGTGACGTCTGATATATGATTTGATGTTGGTATCATATCCATGAAAAATTCATTTGGGTTATCAATCTTTAGTGTGTTTAATGGCTCGCTGAAAACAGAGTCGTACTGCTTCCTCAGTAGCTCGCTCATTTCTTTGTTGTCATCGGTGAAAGTTCCATCTCCCTTTCGCAGGGGCCCGATACTAGATGTGGTTTTTGATCTTGATTTTGCATTGGAGAAAAAATATTTCGGATTTCTCTCTATTTCACTGATGGCCTTTTGCTCTCTTTGCCTCTCCTGGGTTTTGTATGATTCTTGTAGCTTCCGTTCAATTGTTTCTATTTCTCTACCTAACCTTCTTCGCCGTTCTTGAGTTAGGGTGCGATTCTCAAGTTGTTCCGCGATTCGTTTTCTTCGCCTATATAGGGAACGACGTTCCCGTTCCAATCTGCATCTCTTCCTCTTTTTTCTTAGAGGTATCCGGTTTGAACATATTTCTAGTGCTACTGAGCTTATTTTTTCCAGGCACTGGTTCAGGTTTGCATTTTCTAGCTGTTCTTCCCAGTTTATTTCTGTGAAGTCCTGGTTTATTTGCTCCCAGTTTATCTGTTTATTATTGAAGTTGAATTTGCTGAAATCTCCACCGTGAATCTGGACTGGTTTTGAAGGTCTACTCCCCATGGTTGTCATAACTTCAATTAAGTTGTGATCTGAGTAACAGGTATTTGTAATCATTATGTTCCTGATCAATTCATCATTGTTTGTGAAAATGAGGTCCAGCGTGTTCTCCTTCCTAGTTGGTTCTACTATTTGCTGGTTTAAGGCAAACCTGTCGCACATCCGTAGCAGGTCATTTGCATGTGCCTGTTCATTTAGGCTACTTCCTGGTATTCTTTCTGATATTACTGTATTAGCCAGGTGCTTCCATTTCAGGTGCCGTAGGTTGAAGTCCCCAAGCAGGATGATGTTCGGAGCTGGATTTGTGAGGTTTTCCAAGCAGTGTTCTATTTTTATTAGTTGGTCTTTAAACTGCTGAGGGTTTGCCTCCGGTGACTTATATACAAGGACAATAACTACATTTAGGATCTCTGTTTTGATTATCAGCACTTCCACCATATCATTTCAGGTGTCCTATCTACCTATCCTAACTATCTACCTATGTCCTATCTATAGGATAGGTGTCCTATCTACTTATCCTAACTTCCCTAACCTACTTTAACTAAACTTACCTAACCTAATCTAACTTAATGTAACTTACCTAACCTAACCTAATTTAACTAACCTAAATTACCTAACCTAACTTAACTAACAAAACTTAACTAACCTAACCGAACTTAATGTTACTTACCTAACCTAACTTAACTTACATAACCTAACTAAACTTACATAACCTAACTTAATAACCTAACCTAACTTAACATAACTCACCTAACCTATCCTTATGTAACTTACCTAACCTAACATAACATAACTTACCTAACCTAACCTAACTTATATAACCAAACCTAACTTAACCTAACCTAACCTAACTTAACCTAACCTAACTTACCTAACCTAATCTAACTTAACTTACCTAACCTAACCTAACTAAACTTAACTTACATAACCTAACATCTTCCACCATATGTATCTTTCCTAATATAACTTACCCAAACTGACATGACCTAACTTACATAACCCAATCAAACATAACTTACCTAGTCCAACTCACCCAACCAGACATGACCTAACTTACATAAATATTCCTGCTGGTCTTTTAGTGTTTCATCAATCAATGTCTCATATTCATTTAGTCGTTTCAAGGGTTACATTCTCAAATGGCCATTTATGCATTTCAAGTGATATTTGTTTAAGACTGGGTGTTTAAGCACTTTCAGAGGATTTTGTTATATATAGGCATTTACTTGTTTCAAGGGTTAATTTCTCAAATGGATGTTTATGCATTTCAAGGGTTATTTGTTAGTTAGGGTATTTTAGCATTTAAATGGATATTCGTTAGATATTGGGAGCCGGTCGGCCGAGCGGACAGCACACTGGACTTGTGATCCTGTGGTCCCGGCTTCGATCCCGGGCGCCGGCGAGAAACAATGGGCAGAGTTTCTTTCACCCTATGCCCCTGTTACCTAGCAGTAAAATAGGTACCTGGGTGTTAGCCAGCTGTCACGGGCTGCTTCCTGGGGGTGGAGGCCTGGTCGAGGACCGGGCCGCGGGGACACTAAAGCCCCGAAATCATCTCAAGATAACCTCAAGATATGAAAGTTTAAGCAATTTGTATCCTTTTTACTTAAAGTTCGTCGAGCTGCTAATATGTTGTATTTATTATATATGATATAAATATGCTTTATCTTCTCCCTTTAACCTAACCTCTTTTCATCTTAGAGTAGTTATTGGGGTTTACATAATTTGTTGTTTTTCTTTGACTTTTACCTTAACCTTTCAGATGTAGTTTATTTTGTTGGACATATTTTGTTGAATATAATAACCTTAACCTAACTTTACGGATATAGATTTGTTTCTGCTTGTGTATATTTTATCCAAAACCCGCCTTCCCATTTAACCTTCCCACTTAACCTTCCCACTTAACCTTCCCACTTAACCTTCCCACTTAACCTTCCCACTTAACCTTCCCACTTAACCTTCCCACTTAACCTTCCCACTTAACCTTCCCACTTAACCTTCCCACTTAACCTTCCCACTTAACCTTCCCACTTAACCTTCCCACTTAACCTTCCCACTTAACCTTCCCACTTAACCTTCCCACTTAACCTTCCCAATTAACCTTCCCACTTAACCTTCCCACTTAACCTTCCCACTTAACCTTCCCACTTAACCTTCCCATTTAACCTTCCCACTTAACCTTCCCACTTAACCTTCCCACTTAACCTTCCCACTTAACCTTCCCACTTAACCTTCCCACTTAACCTTCCCACTTAACCTTCCCACTTAACCTTCCCACTTAACCTTCCCACTTAATCTTCCCACTTAACCTTCCCACTTAACCTTCCCACTTAACCTTCCCACTTAACCTTCCCATTTAACCTTCCCATTTAACCTTCCCACTTAACCTTCCCACTTAACCTTCCCACTTAACCTTCCCACTTAACCTTCCCACTTAACCTTCCCACTTAACCTTCCCACTTAACCTTCCCATTTAACCTTCCCACTTAACCTTCCCACTTAACCTTCCCATTTAACCTTCCCACTTAACCTTCCCACTTAACCTTCCCACTTAACCTTCCCACTTAACCTTCCCACTTAACCTTCCCACTTAACCTTCCCATTTAACCTTCCCACTTAACCTTCCCACTTAACCTTCCCACTTAACCTTCCCACTTAACCTTCCCATTTAACCTTCCCACTTAACCTTCCCATTTAACCTTCCCATTTAACCTTCCCTCCTTGTATTTCTTTGTTTTCTATTATAAGTACAGTATTAAAGGGTCAGATCTACTAAGACTTAAGACTGAAAATAGAAAAAATCAAGAGAGCAAAGGAGCATGAGCATGGAGGGAGAGAGAGGGAGAGAGAGGGAGAGGGAGAGAGAGGGAGAGGGAGAGAGAGGGAGAGGGAGAGAGAGGGAGAGAGAGGGAGGGAGAGGGTGGAAGAGAGAGAGAGGGAATGGAGAGAGGGGGAGGAAGAAAAAACAAAGTAAGTTAGGTTAAGTAAATTAAGTTGAATTAGCTTATTTACTTTAGGTTAAGTTAGTTAAGTTAGGCTAGGTTAGGTAAGTTAGGTTAGGTAATTTAAGTTAGATTAGGTTAGGTAAGTTAGGTTAGGTTAGGTTAGTAAAGTTATTTAAGTTAGATCTGGTTACCTAAGTTAGGTAAGTTAGGTTGGGTTAGGTAAATTAAGGTAAGTTAGTTTAGGTTAGGTAAGTTAAGTTAGATTAGGTTTGGGAAGTTAGGTTAGGTTAGTTAAGATATTTTTTTTTTTTAGATATATACAAGAGTTATTACATTCATATACAGCCACTAGTATGCGTAGCGTTTCGGGCAGGTCTCTGGAATACGATCCCTACCGCGAAGAATCGTTTTTACAACCAAGTACACATTTTACTGTTGCGTTAAACAGAGGCTACAGTTAAGGATTTGCGCCCAGTAAATCCTCCCTGGCCAGGATACGAACCCATGACAAAGCGCTCGCAGAACGCCAGGCGAGTGTCTTACCACTACACAATGGAGACTAAAGTTAGATAACTTAGATAAGGTTAGGTAAGTTAGGTTAGGTAAGTTAGGTTAGGTTAGTTAAGATAGGTTAGGTTAGATAAGTTATGTTAGTTTAGGTGAGTTATATTAGGTTAGGTTAAGTAGGTTTGGTTAGGTAGATTAAGTTAGGTTATGTAAGTTAAGTTAGGTTAGGTAAGTTATGTTAGGTTAGGTAAGTTACATTAAGTTAGGATAGGTTAGGTTAGGTTATGTAAGGTAAGTAAGGTCATGTCAGTTTGGGTAAGTTATGTTAGGTATGTTACATTAGTATAGGTTAGCTCAGGCAAGTAAGGTTATGTTAGCCTAGAATAGGTTAGGTAAGGTTATGCATTGTTGTTCAGAGAATAGTTATAAGACAACGTTACTAAAAAAATATATTTTAACAGAAGTGTAAGTTTGATATGAAAAGATAAACTAGTTACATTTGGGAGTGTTATTTAATGCCTGAAGATATCTTAGAGAACATCTTTGATGTCTTAGAGAACAACGTTGATAAACGCAGGTGAGTTAGAGAACAACTTTGACGAAGGCAGGTGAGTTAGAGAACAACTTTGAGGAACGCAGGTGAGTTAGAGAACAACTTTGACGAACGCAGGTGAGTTAGAGAACATCTTTGACGAACGCAGGTGAGTTAGAGAACAACTTTGACGAACGCAGGTGAGTTAGAGAACAACTTTGACGAACGCAGGTGAGTTAGAGAACAACTTTGACGAACGCAGGTGAGTTAGAGAACAACTTTGACGAACGCAGGTGAGTTAGAGAACAACTTTGACGAACGCAGGTGAGTTAGAGAACAACTTTGACGAACGCAGGTGAGTTAGAGAACAACTTTGACGAACGCAGGTGAGTTAGAGAACAACTTTGACGAACGCAGGTGAGTTAGAAAATAGCTTTTATGCACGAAGGTTACTTAGAGCATGACTTTGATGATTGAGATTAACTTTTGATGACTCTGAGAATAACTTTTGAGGATATGAGTAGTATTTTTGACGTCTTTGAGAGCGTTATTGACGTGATTGAGTGTGTCATTGATGTCCTTGAGTGTGACCTTGATGTCTCGAAGAGTGTGTTATTGGTGACTTTGAGTGTGTTATTGACGTGTTTTGAGTGAGTTATTGATATCTTTGGGTGTGTTATTATTGTCTTTGAGTATGTTATTGATGTCTCTGAGTGTGTTATTGACTATATTTCTTATTTCTTTTGCTTTGTTTTTCTACTTCTAAGATTTTCTTCTCTTCGCCTCTCTCTTGCCTATTTATTACCTTTAACTCCTTCCCTCATCACAATCGACTTGAGAATGGTCCAGGGCGGACCGAAACGTCGTCGTCCCTTAATTTTCTAGTGTGTGGTTTGGTCAACATATTTCAGCCACGGTATTGTGACTCCTTGTCTGTATATTTCTTACTCCATGAAATATACTGTTAGTTACGAAAGTGCTGAAGTAAGTTACTATTTTTAGTTGAGGGTAAGAATAATTTTAGTTAAGAAAAGACAAGAAAACATGATGAACATGGCAATTTTTAGTTGATTGACGAATATTTTAGTTCAGAAACGACAAGGAAAAATGATGAATGTGACTGTTTTTTTAGTTGATTGACGAATACTTTTAGTTAAAATTGACAAGAAAAGATGATGAACGTGGCTTTTATTGTAGTTGATTGACGATGGATAAAATTAGTTATGAACTTGCAGAGAACATGAATAATGACAAAATAAATGGAAAACATGAAGAAAAAGGTGAAAAAATGATTTGAATGTGCAGAGAACATGAATAGTGAGTTTAAGAGATGTCTAGAGAACATGCGATGAACATTTGTTGAACACGGAGTGAACACAGAAAACTTGGAAGAGAATGCGAATAACACAGTGAACTAGTGGTTAACATGAATAATGAGTATAAAAAAATGAACAGAGAACATGAAATGAACATGAAAACATGACAAAGAACAAAGTGAACATGGAAGAGTGGTGAAAAATATTCACAGTGCTAAGAACATGGTGAATATGACAAAGAACATGCGATGAACATTTGCAGAACATGGAGTAAACACAGAAAACATGGAAGAGAATGTGAAGAACACAGTGAATATAAAGAGAATGTATAAATATTGTAGAATTATTGAAGGTTTGGATAAATTGGGGAATGGGCTAGATGAAGGGCATGTAGGGGGGAGAGGGCAAGATAAAGGGCGAAAGAGAGTTGGGGGAGATAAGGGAATGGGGGGGGGGAGGGTAAGGGATGGGAAGGGTTTGGGGGCATGGAGATAGGTAAGGTTTGATATGATCGTGTGAATGACTATTTACATAGCTGAGTAAACAAAGGGTATTGAAGGTAAGGTGCGATATGACTGTGATTGTTATTACCGTGTGAATAACATTGCTGAGTAAACAAAGGGTAATGAAGGAGAGGATTTGTTTACTTTTGATGAAGGTGATAGACTGGAGCGAACTTGATGAATTAAGGTGGAGGACCGGAATTGGAGCTCAGCTAATGTCTTGATTTTTTTTACAGGGATCTAAAATGTATTGGGTTTTAAAATCTCAATGGATTTGGGCTGTTACTAAAGAAGTTATACAAATGAACTAAGGCGAAGAACAAGAACTTGATATTGGTAACTTTATTTTCTTTACTTACTCTGTTAGAATTATGTTTCAAGTTTCTGGAAAAAATTTCAGGTATTAACAAAGATATATGAGAAGGGAAAAGATGGGGAACAGGATCTAGAGCTCAGTAACTAAATTAATGTATTTTACTACGTCTTGGTTCAGTCTTGATTTTACTACGTTACTTGATTTTACTACGTCTTGATTTTACTACGTCTTGATTTTACTACGTCGCGGTTCAGGTATTAACAAAGATATATGAGAAGGGAAAAGGTGGGGAACAGGATCTAGAGCTCAGTAACTAAATTAATGTATTTTCCTACGTCTGAAATATAAAGGTTTTCAATTTCAGGGAAATTGATTGGATATTAACGAAGATACGAGAAGGGGTTAAAGCAGGGGACAAGAGCTGAAACTCGGTAACACTATTTTCCTAGTTTTTTACTACGTCTGAAATCTCTGACAAATTTGGGTCTCAAACTGGACTCTGCCCAGTTTGCAGTTTGCATGTGCTATCATGCAGCACTGTGCCATCATGCAGCACTGTGTCATCATGCAGAACTGTGCCATCATGCAGGACTGTGCTATCATACAGAACTGTGCCATCATCCAGCACTGTGCCATCATCGAGCACTGAGCCATCACCCAGCACTGTGCCATCATCCGTCACTGTGCCATCATCCGTCACTGTGCCATTATCCACCACTGTGTCATCATGCAGCACTGTGCTATCATCCAGCACTGTGTCATCATTGCAGCACTGTGCAATCATGCAGCACTGTGCTATCATGCAGCATTGTGCCATCTTCCAGCACTGTGCCATCATGCAGCACTGTGCCGTCTTCCAGAACTGTGCAATCATGCAGCACTCTGCAATCATGCAGCATTGTGCCATCATCCAGCACTCTGCAATCATGCAGCATTGTGCCATCATCCAGCACTGTGCCATCATGCAGCACTGTGCCATCATGCAGCACTGTGCCATCATGCAGCACTGTACCATCATGCAGCACTGTGCCATCTTCCAGCACTGTGCCATCATGCAGCACTGTGCCATCTTCCAGCACTGTGCCGTCATCCAGCATTGTGCCGTCTTCCAGCACTGTGCCATCATGCAGCACTGTGCCGTCATGCAGCACTCTGCCATCTTCCAGCACTGTGCCATCATGCAGCACTGTGCCATCATCCAGCACTGTGTCATCATGCAGCACTGTGCCATCTTCCAGCACTGTGCCATCATGCAGCACTGTGCCATCTTCCAGCACTGTGCCATCATGCAGCACTGTGCCATCATCCAGCACTGTGTCATCATGCAGCACTGTGCCATCTTCCAGCACTGTGCCATCATGCAGCACTGTGCCATCTTCCAGCACTGTGCCATCATGCAGCACTGTGTCATCATCCAGCACTGTGTCATCATGCAGCACTGTGCCATCATCCAGCACTGTGCCATCATCCAGCACTGTGTCATCATGCAGCACTGTGCCATCTTCCAGCACTGTGCCATCGTGCAGCACTGTGCCATCTTCCAGCACTGTGCCATCATCCAGCACTGTGCCATCATGCTGCACTGTGCCATCTTCCAGCACTGTGCCATCATGCAGCACTGTGCCATCTTCCAGCACTATGCCATCATGCAGCACTGTGCCATCTTCCAGCACTGTGCCATCATGCAGCACTGTGCCATCTTCCAGCACTGTGCCATCATGCAGCACTGTGCAGTCATGAAGCACTGTGCCATCTTCCAGCACTGTGCCATCATGCAGCACTGTGCCATCGTGAGGTTATCTTGAGGTTATCTTGAGATGATTTCGGGGCTTTTTAGTGTCCCCGCGGCCCGGTCCTCGACCAGGCCTCCACCCCCAGAAAGCAGCCCGTGACAGCTGACTAACACCCAGGTACCTATTTTACTGCTAGGTAACAGGGGCATAGGGTGAAAGAAACTCTGCCCATTGTTTCTCGCCGGCGCCTGGGATCGAAGCCAGGACCACAGGATCAAAAGTCCAGCGTGCTGTCCGCTCGGCCGACCGGCTCCCCGACCGGCTGTGCCATCTTCCAGTACTGTGCCATCATCCAGTACTGTGCAATCATCCAGCACTGTGCGATCATGCAGCACTGTGCCATCATCCAGCACTGTGCCATCTTCCAGCACTGTGCCATCTTCCAGCACTGTGCAATCATGCAGCACTGTGCCATCTTCCAGCACTTTGCCATCATCCAGCACTGTTTCATCATCCAGCACTGTGCCATCATCCAGCACTATGCCATCACGCAGCACTGAGCCATCTTCCAGCACTGTGCCATCATGCAGCACTGTGCCATCATGCAGCACTCTGCCATCATGCAGCACTCTGCCATCTTCCAGCACTGTGTCATCATCCAGTAATGTGCCATCTTCCAGGACTGTGCAATCATCCAGCACTGTGCCATCATCCAGCACTGTGCAATCATCCAGCACTGTGCCATCATGCAGCACTGTGCCATCATCCTGCACTGTGCCATCATCCAGCACCATGAAACCATCCAGCACTGTGCCATCTTCCAGCACTGTGCCATCATGCAGCACTCTGAAACCATCCAACACTGTGCCATCATGCAGCACTGTGCCATCATGTAGCACTGTGCAATCATCCAGCACTGTGCCATCTTGCAGCATTGTGCCATCATCCAGCACTGTGCCATCATGCAGCACTGTGCCATCTTCCGGTACTGTGCCATCTTCTAGCACTGTGCCATCATCCAGCACTGTGCCATCATCCAGCACAGTGCCATCATCCAGCAATGTACCATCATCCAACACTATGCCATCATCATCCAGAACTGTGCAATCATGCAGCACTGTGTCATTTTTCAGCACTGTGCCATCATAGAGCACTTTGAAATCATTCAGCACTCTGAAATCATGCAGCACAGTGCCATCATCCAGCACTGTTCCATCATCCAGCTCTGTTACACCATCCAGCACACTAAATCATTCAGCACAGTGCCATCATCCAGCACTGGCCATCATCCAGAATTGTGCCATCATGCAGCCCTCTGTCATCATGCAGCACTGTGTCATCATACAACACTGTGCCATCATGCAGCACTGTGCCATCGTGCAGCACTGTGTCATCATCCAGCATTGTGCCATCATGCAGCACTGTGTCATCATCCAGCACTGTGCTATCTTCCAGGATTGTGCCATCATAGAGCACTTTGAAATCGTCCAGCACTCTTAAATCATGCAGCACTGTTTCATTATCCAGCACTGTGCCATCATGCAGCACTGTGCCATCATCTAGCATTGTGCCATCATCCAGCACTGTGCCATCATAAGAACATAAGAACATAAGAATACAGGTAACTTCACAAGGTATATTGGCCCATACGAGGCAGCTCCTATCTATAACCATATAATCCCACTCATGTACATGTCCAACCCGCGCTTGAAACAATCGAGGGACCCCACCTCCACCATGTTACGCGGTAATTGGTTCCACAAATAAACAACCCTGTTACCCAACCAGTATTTACCCAAATCTTTCCTAAATCTAAATTTATCCAATTTATACCCATTGTTTCGTGTTCTGTCTTGTATTGATACTTTTAATACCCTATAATATCCCCTTTGTTGTGTCCATTCATCCACTTGTAAACCTCTATCGTGTCACCCCTAACTCTTCGCCTTTCTAGTTAATGCAATTTAAGCTTTGTTAATCTTTCTTCATATGGAAAATTTCTAATTTGGGGAATTAGCTTGGTCATCCTACACTGGACTCATTCAAGTGAATTTATATTCATTCTATAGTACGGCGACCAAAACTGAACTGCATAATCTAAATGGGGCCTAACCAGAGCAAGATATAGCTGAAGAACCACACCAGGTGTCTTGTTACTAACACTTCGATTAATAAACCCAGTGTCCTATTTGCCTTATTACGAACATTCATGCATTGATCCTTTTGTTTTAAATTCTTACTAATTATAACTCCCAGATCCCTTTCCCAATCCGACTTCGTAATGTCAACACAGCTCGTATTTTGTAACTCTATCATCATTACCTAGCCTCAGAACTTTACATTTATCAGCATTAAACTGCATCTGCCAATCTTTTGACCATTTCAAAACCCTATTTAGATCAACTTGAAGTGACAGTGAGTCTTCTTCCGTGTTAATTTCCCTACCGATTTTTGTATCATCTGCAAATTTGCAGATGTTGCTACTCAAACCTGAATCTAAATCATTTATATATATTATAAACAACAGAGGCTCCAGGACAGAGCCCTGAGGTACTCCACTAACAACATTATCCCACTCTGACTTAACCCCATTTATACTAACTCTCTGTATCCTTTGGAATAGCTATGCCCTAATCCAACTTAATATAGCACCCCCAATACCATGAGCCTCTATTTTTTAATCAGTTTTTCATGTGGCACTGTATCAAAAGCTTTGCTAAAGTCAAGGTACAAAACATCACAATCCTTACCACTATCAACTGCCTCAACTATGCTGGAATAAAATGATAGCAAATTTGTTAAACATAAACGGCCATTTGTAAAACTATTTTGCGACTCATTTATTAATTTATGTTTTTCAAGATGAAGACGAATTGTATTTGCAATTATCGATTCAAGTAACTTTCCCACAATAGACGTTAGGCTAATTGGCCGATAGTTTGACGCAAGTGATCTCCTTTCTTAAAAATTGGTACCACATTAGCTACCTTCCATGACTCTGGCACTCTGCCTAACTCTATTGACTTATTAAATATGGTAGACAGTGGCTCGGAAAGCTCCTCACTGCATTCTTTAAGTACCCTGGCAAACACTTCATCAGGCCCTGGGGATTTGTTTGGTTTTAGTTTTACTATTTGTTTAATTACATCCTTCCTGGTAACTGCTAAACTAGTCAAACTGTGCTCGTCCCCACCCACATAGACTTGTTCGGCTGAAGGCATATTGTTAACTTCCTCTTTAGTAAATACAGATATAAAATATATATTAAAAATTCTACTCATCTCCTCGTCATTATCCGTTATTTGACCTGTCTCAATTTTTAATGGACCTATCCTTTCCCTAGTCTTAGTTCGATATAACTGAAAAAAAAACTTTAGGATTTGTCTTCGCTTGCCCTGCTATGCGAACTTCGTTGTTTCTTTTTGCTTTCATTATCTCTTTTTTAACATTTCTAACCAGTTGTGCGAATTCCTGTTCTAAACTGACTTCCCCATTCTTAATCCTTTTGTACCACGCTCTCTTTTTACCTATAAGGTTCTTCAGATCCTTTGTTATCCACTTTGGATCATTAGTATTCGATCTATTCAATTTATATGGTATACTACGTTCATGATCTTTGCTTAGAATATTTGTAAATAGATTATATTTTGAATCAACATCGAAATCCCCTTTCACGTCACCTGTCGCTGGGTTCACGTCTGTCCCACACCCCATACCAAAGACATTCCAATCTATTTCACTCCAAAAATTTCTTAGGCTATTGAAATCAGCTTTTCGAAAATCAGGCACTTTAACAGAATTTTCTACTATAGATATATTTCATTCTATGCTAAATCTGATTTCTTTATGATCACTGTTCCCTAGCTCACTCCCTATTTCTATGTCCTTAATTTGTGTTTCCCTGTTAGTTAATACTAAATCTAAAATATTATTTCCCCACGTTGGTTCCTTAATGTGTTGCGTAAGAAAGCAAACGTCAATTAATTCTAGAAAATCTTCTGCTTCATTATTCCCTGTTTTGTTCAACCAGTTTATTCCATTAAAATTAAAGTCACCCATGACATAAATACTGTTAGATCTAGATGCTCTAGTTATTTCATCCCATAGATGCTTTGCTTCCATTCTGTCTAAATTTGGTGGCCTATATATAACTCCCATTATAATATTATTTGCTTTTTCGTTTAATTCTATCCAAATAGTTTATGTGTGTGGCTCAGTCTTGATTCCCTCTTTGAGACTACATTTCAAATTATCCATAACATATAAGGCTACTCCACCTCCTCGTCTTATATATCTATCTGTGTGAAATAGGAAATAGTTTAAATCCATTTGTTTGATATTCAGCTAATAGTTCTCTATTTTCTACATTCATCCACGTTTCGGTAAGTGTCGGAAAACCTGACACCATTTAATAATATTATATTCAACAGGCAGATAATATTGCTGCTGCTGTTGTATAAACAAGTTACCCTTAGAAAATGTAGCTTGTAGTGGAATTTTCCGTCAACAGAAAACGGGATATCATTGCCACATAGTACTATAAATTCACCAGCTATTGTGTTGGGAATTATTCTTAAATACATTAGTCTTTGGATTTTTTTACCATCATAAAAACATCACATATAAATTTACTTAATTATCAGTAACAAAATAAAGTAAATGTGACCTTTCTACCACTTACTGACATCTAGACAAGTGAGCCAGTAGCGTCAGTAGTAGGGAGTGGTCAGCCATTGTTGTTAGACCGGAGTCGTGGAGCAAATTCAGCTCCTATAATTTCTCTTGGACGAAGTGTTATGGAGATCAGAGTAGTGTTCTGCCATCATCAACACGCTGTCAGCAACCACAAGGGAAGTGCTTTTCGGAAACCAGTTTATCTAATCATTTCTGGCCAGTAATGTTAGTAAATATAGGGCAAACCGGTTAGAACACAAATAATCAACTCAATATAGGTAATTAAGCCTTGGTCCTTATCTTATCTATTATACAGTGTTTTCTCTGATATAGCTGTCATATATTAGGATTCTGGCTTTACAGCTAGCGCCCTTTGACAGGAACAAGAAGAGGAAGCAAGACTTGATACATCAGTTACTGGGTTATGGAAGCTAGCCTCAAACGAGGATAATTTGGTGTCTACATCCTAGTTATACCTGGTGGACTAAGCCTACTGTACAATAAGATAAGGAACCTCCTCAATGTATACCAATATATGTAGTTTAATACTGTAGTTTGATTGGCTGCATATATATAAATTTAATATAACCCCCCCCCCCCCCCCAATGTGTAAGGATCGATTTGTGAGATTATTGCAGAAATACAGTCCACTTAATATCATACCAATTGCTATCGAAGTATATAAATTAACGTAAATATAAATTCATATAAATTAAATAAATATAAATCTAACAGGTCGGTCCCCACAGTAAGTGCAATAATATCTATTTTTTCTGTGCAGACAAGAGCATTCAACTCGTTTATTTTGTTTCTAAGACTTCTACTGTTTGTGTAATATACCCTACGTGAATTGTTATTTTGAGGCCCTTCTCTTTCCCTGATCATTTTGCCAATTTGTTTCTCCAACAAACACATATTATTATTACCTACTTCCTCCCTATCAATTCCCATACCACTATCTACTAACAGTTTAAACCCAAACAAATGCCTCTAACCACTGGTTCCAACGAGCTCGCAAGAGTAACAACCCCAGCCCTCGATAGATGCATTCCAACACGAACATACATTTCACTTCTTCCATAAAAGTGTTCCCAGTTGTCTATGAAAGATATTGTATTTGATTTGCAATATCTTTCCAGCCGGCAATTGACACCAAGATCCCTCGACAACCATTCGTTCCCAACGCTCTTTCTTGGAAGAATGCCACATATGATCGGGATTCCTCCCTTGCTCCTAACTAATTCTATGGCTCATCCAGCACTTTTAAATCATTTAGCACTGTGCGATCATCCAGCAATCTGAAATCATGCAGCACCGTGTCATCACCCAGCACTGTGCCTCCATCCCACATTCTGAAATCATTCAGCGCTGTACCATCATCCAGCATTCAGAAATCATGCAGCACAATGTCATTATCCAGCACTGAGCTATCATACAGTATTGGGCCATCATGCAGCACTGTGTCATCATCCAGCACTGTGTCATCATCCAGCACTGTGTCATCATCCAGCACTGTGTCATCATCCAGCACTGTACGATCATGTAGAACTGTGCCATTATCCAACAATGCTATTCATCCAGCACTGTGCCATCATGGAGCACTGTGTCATCATCCAGCACCCTGCCATCATCCAGCACTGGCTCATCATCCAGCACTGGCTCATCATCCAGCACTGGCTCATCATCCAGCACTGGCTCATCATCCAGCACTGTGCTATCATGCAGAATTATGTCATCATCCAGCACTGTGCCATCATGGAGCACTGTGTCATCATCCAGCACCCTGCCATCATCCAGCACTGGCTCATCATCCAGCACTGTGCTATCATGCAGAATTGTGTCATCATCCAGCACTGTGCCATTATCCAGCACTCTACCATGATACAACACTGTGCCAGTATCCATCAGAGTGCAATCATGACGCACTGTGCCATCATGCATCACTCTCATCGTGCAACACTGTGCCATCATTCAACACGGCGCCATCATACAGCACGACGTCTACCTGACCTCACACTATTCACTAACCTCACTATACACGCTGCCTGACCTCACACTATCACACTAACAGCAGTGCTGTTGTTTGCCTTCCTGACCTAACATTTCCCAACATTCAGTAACGGACCTGATGGACATTGTGACATTGCACTTCATGTTTTCCTGCCTACAAAACCCACTGGTGCATGATGCATGATCATGCTTGTCTAACTTTTAATATTAAATTCAGAGATTAACCTTATCTGGGCAAACCAGTCATTCGAGGATTTAAAATGTCATTCAATGCTGAATTACTGATCAACGATTTAATTAATTCACGAAATACAACATAGAAAACTCATGTATTGAATATTGATGACCAGGGAGAGACTATACACATTTCAAGATAATTACATCAGAATATGGAATAGTTTAGTGAAAGAGAGACTGAGTTTATTTTGTTCTGGCTAGCATATATTATACGGACAATGTATATCTGTCTATATACATCCTTCCTTTCGTACATACATACATACATACATACATACATACATACATACATACATACATACAAACATACATACATACATACATACATACATACATACATACATACATACATACATACATTCATACAAACATACATACATTCATTCATACATACATTCATTCATACATATATTCATACATACATAGGGAGAAATCAACAAGGAGCTGAAGGATGTGAGAAACAAAAAGCAGCCTATAAAGTGAGGTGAGAGTAGTAAAGGTGGAAATAAAAAGCCTCAAAGAGAACTCTACCCCAGGTGCAGTGCCAGTTAACAACCAACCCTCAAAGAAACTGGCAATATCTCACTTGCATGAACCTCTATAGCAGAATTCACATTCTCAGAAATCCTCAGATAGGGCCCAGAAGCTACGTACACAGTGAACGACGTTGCCATGAAAGCAGCCACTTCACAGGAGGAAGTAAGGTACATTAATCAGCTGCTGTGATGGACAAGAGCTGTAGTTGTTAATAAGTTAAGAAACAGATGACTGCTGACTCCTGTTATCAGGCTGAGAATTTTCCCTTCCCATATCTTATGGTAAGCCTTACCCACTAGTTTTTCCTAAAATACAACCCACCAATTGTTTTAAGAACTAGGGTACCCAATCACTGCTGGACGAACAGAGGCGTAGAGCTACGGATTGGCGCCTTGTCAATCCGTCCTGGCCAGGACACGAACCTAGGCCAAATCACTCGCAAAAAGTGGGGCGAATGTGTTACCACTGTACCACCAACCCTTAGGGAGGAATATTGGAAAGTTAAGGAAATATCTTCAGTGATAAGATCCCACAGAAGTATAAAGAAGGTTTTCAGTCTAGTCTCGTACAACAAAGACAGGACTCGGTTTATATAGTGTTCCCGAACGAGGCCGTCCTTGCTGGCATGCGTTGCTCGTCGTCCTTGCTGGCATGCGTTACTCGTCGTCCTTGCTGGCATGCGTTGCTCGTCGTCCTTGCTGACATGCGTTGCTCGTCGTCCTTGCTGGCAGGCGTTGCTCGTCGTCCTTGCTGGCATGCGTTGCTCGTCGTTATTGCTGGCATGCGTTGCTCATCGTCCTTGCTGGCAGGCGTTGCTCGTCGTCCTTGCTGGCATGCGTTGCTCGTCGTCCTTGCTGGCATGCGTTGCTCGTCGTCCTTCCTGTTAAGGCGTTGCTCATCGTCCTTGCTGGCAGGCGTTGCTCGTCGTCCTTGCTGGCATGCGTTGCTCGTCGTCCTTGCTGGCAGGCGTTGCTCATCGTCCTTGCTGGCATGCGTTGCTCGTCGTCCTTGCTGGCATGCGTTGCTCGTCGTCCTTGCTGGCAGGCGTTGCTCATCGTCCTTGCTGGCAGGCGTTGCTCGTCGTCCTTGCTGGCATGCGTTGCTCGTCGTCCTTGCTGGCATGCGTTGCTCATCGTCCTTGCTGGCAGGCGTTGCTCGTCGTCCTTGCTGGCATGCGTTGCTCGTCGTCCTTGCTGGCAGGCGTTGCTCATCGTCCTTGCTGGCATGCGTTGCTCATCGTCCTTGCTGGCATGCGTTGCTCATCGTCCTTGCTGGCATGCGTTGCTCATCGTCCTTGCTGGCAGGCGTTGCTCGTCGTCCTTGCTGGCATGCGTTGCTCGTCGTCCTTGCTGGCATGCGTTGTTCGTCGTCCTTGCTGACATGCGTTGCTCGTCGTCCTTGCTGGCATGCGTTGCTCGTCGTCCTTGCTGGCATGCGTTGCTCATCGTCCTTGCTGGCAGGCGTTGCTCGTCGTCCTTGCTGGCAGGCGTTGCTCGTCGTCCTTGCTGGCATGCGTTGCTCGTCGTCCTTGCTGGCAGGCGTTGCTCATCGTCCTTGCTGGCATGCGTTGCTCATCGTCCTTGCTGGCATGCGTTGCTCGTCGTCCTTGCTGGCATGCGTTGCTCGTCGTCCTTGCTGGCAGGCGTTGCTCATCGTCCTTGCTGGCAGGCGTTGCTCATCGTCCTTGCTGGCATGCGTTACTCATCGTCCTTGCTGGCATGCGTTACTCATCGTCCTTGCTGGCATGCATTGCTCGTCGTCCTTGCTGACATGCGTTGCTCGTCGTCCTTCCTGGCATGCGTTGCTCGTCGTCCTTGCTGGCATGCGTTGCTCGTCGTCCTTGCTGGCATGCGTTGCTCATCGTCCTTGCTGGCAGGCGTTGCTCGTCGTCCTTGCTGGCATGCGTTGCTCGTCGTCCTTGCTGGCAGGCGTTGCTCATCGTCCTTGCTGGCATGCGTTGCTCGTCGTCCTTGCTGGCATGCGTTGCTCGTCGTCCTTGCTGGCAGGCGTTGCTCATCGTCCTTGCTGGCAGGCGTTGCTCGTCGTCCTTGCTGGCATGCGTTGCTCGTCGTCCTTGCTGGCATGCGTTGCTCATCGTCCTTGCTGGCAGGCGTTGCTCGTCGTCCTTGCTGGCATACGTTGCTCGTCGTCCTTGCTGGCAGGCGTTGCTCATCGTCCTTGCTGGCATGCGTTGCTCATCGTCCTTGCTGGCAGGCGTTGCTCGTCGTCCTTGCTGGCAGGCGTTGCTCGTCGTCCTTGCTGGCATGCGTTGCTCGTCGTCCTTGCTGGCATGCGTTGCTCGTCGTCCTTGCTGACATGCGTTGCTCGTCGTCCTTGCTGGCATGCGTTGCTCGTCGTCCTTGCTGGCATGCGTTGCTCATCGTCCTTGCTGGCAGGCGTTGCTCGTCGTCCTTGCTGGCATGCGTTGCTCGTCGTCCTTGCTGGCAGGCGTTGCTCATCGTCCTTGCTGGCATGCGTTGCTCATCGTCCTTGCTGGCATGCGTTGCTCGTCGTCCTTGCTGGCATGCGTTGCTCGTCGTCCTTGCTGGCAGGCGTTGCTCATCGTCCTTGCTGGCAGGCGTTGCTCATCGTCCTTGCTGGCATGCGTTACTCATCGTCCTTGCTGGCATGCGTTACTCATCGTCCTTGCTGGCATGCGTTACTCGTCGTCCTTGCTGGCATGCGTTGCTCGTCGTCCTTTCTGGCATGCGTTGCTCGTCGTCCTTGCTGGCATGCGTTGCTCGTCGTCCTTGCTGGCATGCGTTGCTCGTCGTCCTTGCTGGCATGCGTTGCTCATCGTCCTTGCTGGCAGGCGTTGCTCGTCGTCCTTGCTGGCATGCGTTGCTCGTCGTCCTTGCTGGCAGGCGTTGCTCATCGTCCTTGCTGGCATGCGTTGCTCATCGTCCTTGCTGGCATGCGTTGCTCGTCGTCCTTGCTGGCAGGCGTTGCTCGTCGTCCTTGCTGGCATGCGTTGCTCGTCGTCCTTGCTGGCATGCGTTGCTCGTCGTCCTTGCTGACATGCGTTGCTCGTCGTCCTTGCTGGCATGCGTTGCTCGTCGTCCTTGCTGGCATGCGTTGCTCATCGTCCTTGCTGGCAGGCGTTGCTCGTCGTCCTTGCTCGTCGTCCTTGCTGGCATGCGTTGCTCGTCGTCCTTGCTGGCATGCGTTGCTCGTCGTCCTTGCTGGCATGCGTTGCTCGTCGTCCTTGCTGGCATGCGTTGCTCGTCGTCCTTGCTGGCAGGCGTTGCTCATCGTCCTTGCTGGCAGGCGTTGCTCGTCGTCCTTGCTGGCATGCGTTGCTCATCGTCCTTGCTGGCATGCGTTGCTCGTCGTCCTTGCTGGCATGCGTTGCTCGTCGTCCTTGCTGGCATGCGTTGCTCGTCGTCCTTGCTGGCATGCGTTGCTCGTCGTCCTTGCTGGCATGCGTTGCTCGTCGTCCTTGCTGGCATGCGTTGCTCGTCGTCCTTGCTGGCATGCGTTGCTCGTCGTCCTTGCTGGCATGCGTTGCTCGTCGTCCTTGCTGGCATGCGTTGCTCATCGTCCTTGCTGGCATGCGTTGCTCATCGTCCTTGCTGGCATGCGTTGCTCATCGTCCTTGCTGGCATCCGTTGCTCATCGTCCTTGCTGGCATGCGTTGCTCGTCGTTCTTGCTGGCATGCGTTGCTTGTCGTTCTTGCTGGCATGCGTTGCTCGTCGTCCTTGCTGGCATGCGTTGCTCGTCGTCCTTGCTGGCATGCGTTGCTCGTCGTCCATGCTGGCATGCGTTGCTCGTCGTCCTTGCTGGCATGCGTTGCTCATCGTCCTTGCTGGCATGCGTTGCTCATCGTCCTTGCTGGCATGCGTTGCTCGTCGTCCTTGCTGGCATGCGTTGCTCGTCGTCCTTGCTGGCATGCGTTGCTCATCGTCCTTGCTGGCATGCGTTGCTCGTCGTCCTTGCTGGCAGGCGTTGCTCATCGTCCTTGCTGGCAGGCGTTGCTCATCGTCCTTGCTGGCATGCGTTGCTCGTCGTCCTTGCTGGCATGCGTTGCTCGTCGTTCTTGCTGGCATGCGTTGCTCATCGTCCTTGCTGGCATGCGTTGCTCGTCGTCCTTGCTGGCATGCCTTTCTCGTCGTCCTTGCTGGCATGCGTTGCTCATCGTCCTTGCTGGCATGCATTGCTCGTCGTCCTTGCTGGCATGCGTTGCTCGTCGTCCTTGCTGGCATGCGTTGCTCGTCGTCCTTGCTGGCATGCGTTGCTCGTCGTCCTTGCTGGCATGCGTTGCTCATCGTCCTTGCTGGCATGCGTTGCTCGTCGTCCTTGCTGACATGCGTTGCTCGTCGTTCTTGCTGGCATGCGTTGCTCATCGTCCTTGTTGGCATGCATTGCTCATCGTTCTTGCTGCCATGCGTTGCTCGTCGTCCTAGATTGCATGCGTTGCTCGTCGTCCTTGCTGGCAAGCGTTGATGCGTTGCTCGTCGTCCTTGCTGGCATGCGTTGCTCATCGTCCTTGCTGCCATAAGTTGCTCGTCGTCCTTGCTGCCATAAGTTGCTCGTTGTCCTTGCTGGCATGCGTTGACGCGTTGCTTGTCGTCCTTGATGGCATGCGTTGCTCGTCGTCCTTGCTGGCATGCGTTTCTCGTCGTCCTTGCGGACATGCGTTGTTTATTGTCCTTGCTGGCATGCGTTGCTCATCGTCCTTGATGGCATGCGTTGCTCGTCGTCCTTGCTGCCATAAGTTGCTCATCGTCCTTGATGGCATGCGTTGCTCACTCATGGCGTGGCGTTATCGGGGACCTCACAGGCCACCTCTTGACTCTCCCATGATACTCTGACCTCCTTTCTGTGCTACAGACTTCTCTCTTTGTCACTCTGATCTTCGCAGTGGTCCATATAGACCGCTCTGGCCCTAGGAAGCCGGGTGTTGCCTAGGGCTCCAGTCCTTGGCAGGCGTTGCAAGTATTAAATCAAAGTTTGTGGCCGTCACTGGCTAGAGGTAGCCACAGAAGCTCAATGTCCTTGTCAGGGAAACATTCTCCTACTATTACTGTAGGGGTAGTCTTGACTCCCTCTCAACGGCCCAGCTGTTAAGAAGAGGTCAAGATAACTCTACACTTTCATCTTTTCCACCATGGATGGGGAAATACAGTGACCCTAATTATACACTTCTACTAACATCACTGGAATCACAGTGTCACTGTAGTGGCATAAGTCTACTGCCATTGCATTATACTCCAGACCTGTGTTACTGTTCTTTAACTTAATAGAAGCTAAGCGACTCTGATTTACTTAGGAGTCAGCTCCTTATTCTTTTTCGCTAAAGATATTTAGAACTTGGATGCAGTGAAAAAGTGGAGCCACACCACTAGTATTCCTCGAGTTGAGTCGAGTCGTGGCAGGAGTCGTCAAACATCCGCCTCCAGCACGTCATTAATTCATTTGGAAAATGTAAAACTTCGTCACGGCGTTACTCCCGCAGCCGGTCTCAGCGCCATACTGCGTCCTGAACTCTTTCCCTGAGGTCCTGGGAGGTTACGTGAGGTCATGTGATATCACGTAACTCCCCCTCAGGAGTCATGTGACTTAAGGCCACTCTCCAATTGGCAGATCGATACGAAACTCATCCAATTAGGTCACAGACCTGCATCCAAGACCCCTGGTGCCGACCCTGCTTAATACACACGAAAATCTTTGGAGGAAATTTACGAACATAAAAATTGCATAGTAAAGATACAGCACATCCGACTCCTATTAACTTGAACTAGACTTTACCTTGGGCCGTCTGCCATGTTTATGATGGTGGACGTACAGCTCTTGAGAGCAGGAAGATGGTATTGAGAACTCTCTTCCTGCTCTCAGGAACTACATCGCCACTATTACATTAATAGTCTGTGGAGCCAGTCTATCAGTTATGGACTGCTAGGTCTGGTTTTGTGACTATATTGGTGACTATCACAGGTTTGAGCTGTTGCTATATGGTACAAGTTGCTTCAGTCTTCCACAAGCTGCTAAAAGCTGCCATAAGCTGCCACAAAAGGCCTCAAGCTGCCGAAAGGTGGTACAAAGTGCCAAAAGCTGCTTCAAGGTTCCACAAGCTGCTGTGAGATACTATCAGCTGCATCAATCTTATGCAAGTTGTCACAATCTCCCACATTCTCTACCTCAAGGTGCTGCAAGCGGGAGTCGGTCGGCCGAGCGGACAGCACGCGGGACTTGTGATCCTGTGGTCCTGGGTTCAATCCCAGGCGCTGGCGAGAAACAACGGGCAGAGTTTCTTTCACCCTATGCCCCTGTTACCTAGCAGTAAAATAGGTACCTGGGTGTTAGTCAGCTGTCACGGGCTGCTTCCTGGGGGTGGAGGCCTGGTCGAGGACCGGGCCGCGGGGACACTAAAAAAAAGCCCCGAAATCATCTCAAGATAACCTCAAGAAGGAAGCTCTCACAATCTGTTTCAAGATACACAACCTGCTAAACTACCACGCGCTGCTATCAGCTGCAACAAGTTGCCACGCGATGCTTCAAGCTGCCATGAGATGCTTCAAGCTGCCATAAGATGCTTCAAGCTGCCATAAGATGCTTCAAGCCGCAACAAGCTGCCGCCATAAGATGCTTCAAGCTGCCAAAAGATGCTTGAAGCTGCCATGAGATGCTTCAAGCTGCAACAAGCTGCCACGCGATGCTTCAAGCTGCCACAAGCTGCTAGGGAAGCTGCCACAAGCTGCTACAAGATTCCGCAGCCTCCAGCATCAACGGTGGCGACCATCCTGCCTATAACCACACAAATCTCTCCTCGTCAGACCGACAAAGGCCACGCTACGTGGCCACATATCCGGCCATTACGGAGCCAATCACCATCATTGATACGGTCGGAGATCCTAGCACAAGTAAATATAAAATTAACCCTCATGTGATAGTAGGCTTTATGTTCCTCTGGCCGCTTTCTCATCATATAAAGGCCCTTGAGTGCACAAACTCATTCAAGACAAATGAGGTCATTTAGTCACTGTGTTGGGCCCGACTTTCATGTGGCCACCATCACACAACTACCTTAGAGGAGCATCTGTCTGCGCACTCGTCTGGTCCCCAAGCTGTATCAGCGCGGGAGGGGAGCGGGGATGGGAGAGGGGAGGAGAGAGGGGAGGGGGAGTTGAAAGAGAGAGAGAGAGAGAGAGAGAGAGAGAGAGAGAGAGAGAGAGAGAGAGAGAGAGAGAGAGAGAGAGAGAAGAGAGAGAGAGAGAGAGAGAGAGAGAGAGAGAGAGAGAGAGAGAGAGAGAGAGAGAGAGAGAGAGAGAGACAGAGAGAGAGAGAGAGACACAGAGAGAGAGAGACACAGAGAGAGAGAGAGACACAGAGAGAGAGAGAGACACAGAGAGAGAGAGAGAGAGAGAGAGAGAGAGAGAGAGAGAGAGAGAGAGAGAGAGAGAGAGAGAGAGAGAGAGAGAGAGAGAGAGAGAGAGAGGATATAAGAAGACCATACAAGAATCATTAGCCCTGGTAAAATAGCACCGTTACCTACCGCCTCGGATGGGCCATTCCTTCACATCTTCTGATTAAATCTCTGAATGGTCGTTTGGTCGTCGTATGAAAGTTATTATCTGCAACTCTGGTCGTTGGAGGAAAACCATTAGCGGTAGTTTCGTCTTCAGGAAATGAATTGGTTGTCATTAAGACCAGACGTAATGAATTCTGGTTGACAATTACGCAAAGGCCTGATGATCATGCCATAGTTAACACCGAAGATGGGTAACAAGAGAATTGGTAATGGAGTCAGCTGGCACAAGAGAGAGTTGAGCCAGCTGTTAGTGCAAGATGGTCTAATGTAACCATATCAAACAGTTCCTGAAGCCTTTCTCTACTGTTTTCTGCATGTGAGGCAGTGTGAGTGTTGGTACCAGGGAGGAGGTGAGGCAGTGTGAGTGTTGGTACCAGGGAGGAGGTGAGGCAGTGTGAGTGTTGGTACCAGGGAGGAGGTGAGGCAGTGTGAGTGTTGGTACCAGGGAGGAGGTGAGGCAGTGTGGGTGTTGGTACCAGGGAGGAGGTGAGGCAGTGTGAGTGTTGGTACCAGGGAGGAGGTGAGGCAGTGTGGGTGTTGGTACCAGGGAGGAGGTGAGGCAGTGTGAGTGTTGGTACCAGGGAGGAGGTGAGGCAGTGTGAGTGTTGGTACCAGGGAGGAGGTGAGGCAGTGTGAGTGTTGGTACCAGGGGTGAGGTGAGGCAGTGTGGGTGTTGGTACCAGGGAGGAGGTGAGGCAGTGTGAGTGTTGGTACCAGGGAGGAGGTGAGGCAGTGTGAGTGTTGGTACCAGGGAGGAGGTGAGGCAGTGTGAGTGTTGGTACCAGGGAGGAGGTGAGGCAGTGTGAGTGTTGGTACCAGGGAGGAGGTGAGGCAGTGTGAGTGTTGGTACCAGGGAGGAGGTGAGGCAGTGTGAGTGTTGGTACCAGGGAGGAGGTGAGGCAGTGTGAGTGTTGGTACCAGGGAGGAGGTGAGGCAGTGTGAGTGTTGGTACCAGGGAGGAGGTGAGGCAGTGTGAGTGTTGGTAACAGGGAGGAGGTGAGGCAGTGTGAGTGTTGGTACCAGGGAGGAGGTGAGGCAGTGTGAGTGTTGGTACCAGGGAGGAGGTGAGGCAGTGTGAGTGTTGGTACCAGGGAGGAGGTGAGGCAGTGAGTGTCGGTGCTGTAGAGGAGAAGTGGCTACAAAGGAGACCAACAATAATCTATGAGTGTTAAGATGGTAGGCAAAAGGTAAACATAGTGTACCTGGGTAAGGAAGGTGTATACACCTGAGTCACATCTGGGACGGTCCTGGAGAGTTAACCAACCCTCCACACTGTAAATGCTTCTCTTTATTAGTAGCAGAACAAAATTGTGAAACTCCACTATTTTTCTCTTTTATCCCAAGTAAATAACCGAGCAAGAAAAATAGCCTTGTTCAGCACATTCAAATGTACTGAGCTAGACTAGTCAGCTCAGGCGAGCGAGACTGAAGTTGTAGCGTCTATGCAGGCAGAAATATAAACGGTTATGTGATGAGGAGACGCCAATGCAAGAGAGGCAATAGAATCATCAGAAAAAGGTAAAGAATTAGAATATGTTGAGTATGTGCATGTTGAGCGGAAGTGTATGTATTGTGATGAATAAATTGACCCAGATGGCCGGCCTCTACATTTCTCCACTCACCCTAAATAAATCAGTACAACTTTACCAAAATAAACAATAAAAAATAGCCTAAAATGATCTAAACGCTTGTAAAACCTAATATTATAACATCACCTAGAATCGCCTCAAGTGGCTAAACGTCATTTGTCGTGAAAACTATAACGTCAGGTCAGCGCTCTACCTTAAATTAAACTCTCTAAAGTTAATATAAACCAAATTTTTATATTAACTATAAAAAATATACTTTCTAGCCAACAAATAAATTCAACTCAACCCTAAAATAAATTCTGGGAGCACACAGCGTTGCTCGAGACAGCTCCAGCAACCTCAGGCGCGTCTCTTTGAACCATCACTCACTCCTACCTACCAAAGGATATATAATATATTCAGTTTCCTCCTACTCCACCTTCGGTGCCCTCCGCCCCCCTTTATTTCCTTGTTTCGTATCCCCGACTCCGACATCTTTCTGACACGTCAGCAGGAAACTTTTCTCAGGATGGTATCTTAATATTCTGTATTAGGAAAAATTGAGGGGGGAGGGGGGCTAAATAGAGTACTTCCATGTTTGTTGTTGTCATCATTGTGTATTACTGTGCTTGCAGGTGTTGAGCATTGTCTCTTTGGTCCCGCCTCTCAAGTATCAATGAACTACTGTGCAGGTTCCTGAGCCTATTGGGCTCTATCTATCGCATCGTGCATAGAGTCCGCCTCCATCATATCACTTGCTTGTGTATTCAATTTGTTAACTACTCTGAAAGTGAAAAAAATCTTCATATTGCCTCAGTGACTCATTTCGGTACTAAGTTTTCACCTATATCCCTTTGTCCGTGTACTCCCCATGCTAAATAATGTCTTTTTCTACCTTGTCAATTCTTCTGAAAAATTTGTAGGTGGTAATCCAGCCCACACTCCTAAGGTTTCCCAACATCTTGAAACTGTTGTAGTCAAGGGCCCCATGCTACCTACCAGAGGACCCAAAACAAAAAATGGGACAGTACGTCAATTTCATGAGCCACTACCATTTTGAAGCAAGGCATTTTTTGGCCTTATGTAAATTATAAGTCAAAATGCGGCGTTCTATTAGGAGGACGGGTTGGGTAATCATGTCTTCCCTGACTCTTCTGAGTTTCAGTGACGTGAGGCTTAACTTTGTTAGTCTTTCCTCGTAACGCATACCTTTCAGCTCCAGTACCAGTCTGGTCCAGGCATGCCTTTAACTTTCTTCGTCTTCACTCTGTGGTTGATCACTGTTGCGGTTGCTGTCTCATGCAGTACCTTTCCCGGCTTCAAGAGTCATTGTCTCACCTCCTTGTATATATAATAGACGGCCCAGAGAACATTTTAGTTGGTACAGGAATTCAGGTTCTCACATAATTATATTTTATGAACTTTGTGTTTCTGTGTTCGTTCTTTCTCTGGTCCTTATCTAGTGACCCTGCAGGGCTGAGTTGTAACTAATTGCTGAACACTGAACACTGCGGGAACATCTAGGAAGAGATTAGGCTTAAGCACATTTCTGAGGAGATTGATAGACACTGGGATCGCTCTGGAATTGTGTGTCAATTTCTGGGGCCGTTTGTCTAGAACATTTGTAAGATCCCACAGTGCCACTGTCATCATAGAGCAATGGCTAAGGTGTCTGTGTAAGCCTATAAGAAGTGTGGGGTATCCTAGCTTCACATTTACATTCGTATGGTAGCACAAGGTGCAGAGTAGGTGAGCTGAGGAGAGTGGGGGTGTAAACTGGGGATGGGACCTCATATGCCCTGAATGAAGAATTGTTGATGGCCTGCTGGGGAAGAAGACGCCCTGTGAAGGAACAACGCCAGGTGAGTCTGAAACAGCAGGTTGCAGAGGGTCGTAGTTGAGCTCCCCACTCTTCCGGACCACTCTCTGGGAAAACTGCATGAGATAGATTCTCTGGAAAGCTGCTGGGGTCCATGTTGTCTGTGTGTTGCAGCCAGGGGGGAATGTGCATCATTAGCTATGGACTCTATGCTAGAGACACAGACCCAGGTTTGGATTGACAAATGTGGCGCATAAAGTACCTTTCACAACTTTCTGAAGGTAGTTCGTATATTCGCCAGCCTAGCATTTGCAACTGATTTTGTCCTTTTTGACATGGGCTTCAGGACGCAGGTTCACTGTGATATCAGCTCCCAGATCTTTTCTTGACCTCATTCTTGAGGGATTTCATCTCCCTACTGGTACCTTATGTCTGACCTCCTGTTTCCCTGGCATTACTTTACACTTATCTACATTACTTTACACTTACGTGAGTTAAACTCCGTCCATAACATTTGTGAGATCAAGTGGGATATAAATCATAAGATAAAATTAAAGACGGACATTCACATCTCGAATGTTATGGCTTCACTTAACCAGTAACTGGGTTCTTTTCATTTCAAACCTTATATGGGGCCTTAGTGCTTCTTAAATCCAATCCAACCCCGAGTCATAGGTAAGTTATTAAGAACAAGCAGCAATAGTCATCCAACGGAAATGGGGGTAAACAATACTAAAGAGAAACCAGCACCACGTGTACTTTCTGTAACTATATACACTTCTTACATATGTACGTAACATGACATTGCAGGTGTCACTTTCACACAGAACACAACAGAAGAACTTTTACTATCTTCTATCCCGGCGAGTCCACTTCTATCTTCTATCATACAACTCTCAAGGTACCTTCCCTGAGCCTGTCTTCTTCTGTACTCATGCCGGTGAGTCCACCTTTCTCAGTAAATCATGGGTCGGTCCTCCACATTATCATCACAGATTCAAAACACTCCTACTACTCTCCAGCAACACTTCGGCTGGTTTCCACCAACACATTAACTGACTTCCTCTAAAGGCTTCACCTAAAACAAGTCTTAACTTAGAGGACAGACGGACGTTAATTCCATCTAGTAACTCAATTGGGCCATCCCAGGTTACGTCGGTCCAATCACCAATACTTCACTGTTTATCACAGACAAATCAGTCTCCGCTGACTCGGCCCACATGTTACAACTGGAGCAAATCATGGTTTGGCTTCCCTCATATATTATAACTCTCCTCGCCACTTCTCCCTTATTATTAATATTTCTAATTTTGGTTCTTATTTGTCTCATTGTTAAAATACATTCAAAGTCAACTTATGGTTTTGATGTGGTGCGTTTGGCCAGGTCATCCGCCTCCTCGATGAGCACTATTCCAACATGAGATGGGATCCATATAAATTTCACTGTGTGACCTTTGAGCTATCACAAATCCTTCTATCCTTTTCTTACAATCCTCAACTATAAATATGAATATTGAATTTCGAGTGTTTAAGGATCAAGTGCTCCTCGGCATTCGATAAATACAAAAACATCTTTTACGTATTTACGTAATTCGTCCCTCCCTGCCAGATTGGCCTGCAGTTCAGCTTGTGTGGATGATATATAATTATTAAGTTGAAGTGCAATTTTCCTGTCCACAGTTCCAAACTCAGTATATTCCCTTATTAGGACACCACATCCTGCCCTGCCATCTTCCAGCACCGACCCGTCACAATATACATTTAACCTATTGCCTCTTGTTAACCCAGATATCCAGCTTCCATCCAAACAACGTAATTGTCCCAGATTATGCTGAATCTTTTTTATCTTGAGGGGTACAATTTCGACTTCTAGTTTCTATACCTTCCAGGATGCAGCCCTGTTACACTGTTGAAAAGGTTTGCAACAGTCAAGTACATTGTCTCCCCAATGTTGCTCTGAAGGAATACCTTTTTTACATTCCATGCAATTAGTAGTAAACTCTTCTTTGCTCGAATTTCCTTTTTTGTGGCCTCGTTCGGGAACACTATATTCACCGAGTCCTGTCTTTGTTGTACGAGACTAGACTGAAAACCTTCTTTATACTTCTGTGGGATCTTATCACTGAAGATATTTCCTTAACTTTCCAATATTCCTCCCTAAGGGTTGGTGGTACAGTGGTAACACATTCGCCCCACTTTTTGCGAGTGATTTGGCCTAGGTTCGTGTCCTGGCCAGGAAGGATTGACTAGGCGCCAATCCGTAGCTCTACGCCTCTGTTCGTCCAGCAGTGATTGGGTACCCTAGTTCTTAAAACAATTGGTGGGTTGTATTTTAGGAAAAACTAGTGGGTAAGGCTTACCATAAGATATGGGAAGGGAAAACTCTCAGCCTGATAACAGGAGTCAGCAGTCATCTGTTTCTTAACTTATTAACAACTACAGCTCTTGTCCATCACAGCGGCTGATTAATGTACCTTACTTCCTCCTGTGAAGTGGCTGCTTTCATGGCAACGTCGTTCACTGTGTACGTAGCTTCTGGGCCCTATCTGAGGATTTCTGAGAATGTGAATTCTGCTATAGAGGTTCATGCAAGTGAGATATTGCCAGTTTCTTTGAGGGTTGGTTGTTAACTGGCACTGCACCTGGGGTAGAGTTCTCTTTGAGGCTTTTTATTTCCACCTTTACTACTCTCACCTCACTTTATAGGCTGCTTTTTGTTTCTCACATCCTTCAGCTCCTTGTTGATTTCTCCCTATGTATGAACGAATGTATGTATGAATGAATGTATGTATGTTTGTATGTATGTATGTATGTATGTATGTATGTATGTATGTATGTATGTATGTTTGTATGTATGTATGTATGTATGTATGTATGTATGTATGTATGTATGTATGTATGTATGTACGAAAGGAAGGATGTATATAGACAGATATACATTGTCCGTATAATATATGCTAGCCAGAACAAAATAAACTCAGTCTCTCTTTCACTAAACTATTCCATATTCTGATGTAATTATCTTGAAATGTGTATAGTCTCTCCCTGGTCATCAATATTCAATACATGAGTTTTCTATGTTGTATTTCGTGAATTAATTAAATCGTTGATCAGTAATTCAGCATTGAATGACATTTTAAATCCTCGAATGACTGGTTTGCCCAGATAAGGTTAATCTCTGAATTTAATATTAAAAGTTAGACAAGCATGATCATGCATCATGCACCAGTGGGTTTTGTAGGCAGGAAAACATGAAGTGCAATGTCACAATGTCCATCAGGTCCGTTACTGAATGTTGGGAAATGTTAGGTCAGGAAGGCAAACAACAGCACTGCTGTTAGTGTGATAGTGTGAGGTCAGGCAGCGTGTATAGTGAGGTTAGTGAATAGTGTGAGGTCAGGTAGACGTCGTGCTGTATGATGGCGCCGTGTTGAATGATGGCACAGTGCTGCACGATGAGAGTGATGCATGATGGCACAGTGCGTCATGATTGCACTCTGATGGATACTGGCACAGTGTTGTATCATGGTAGAGTGCTGGATAATGGCACAGTGCTGGATGATGACACAATTCTGCTTGATAGCACAGTGCTGGATGATGAGCCAGTGCTGGATGATGGCAGGGTGCTGGATGATGACACATGCTCCATGATGGCACAGTGCTGGATGAAGACACACTGCTATATGATGGCACAGTGCTGGATGATGAAACTGCTGGATGATTAAACTGCTGGATGATGGCACAGTGCTGGATGGTGACACAATTCTGCATGATACCACAGTGCTGGATGATGAGCCAGTGCTGGATGATGGCAAGGTGCTGGATGATGACACAGTGCTCCATGATGGCACAGTGCTCCATGATGACACAGTGCTCCATGATGGCACAGTGCTGGATGAAGACACACTGCTATATGATGGCACAGTGCTGGATGATGAAACTGCTGGATGAATTAACTGCTGGATGATTAAACTGCTGGATGATGGCACACTGCTGGATTATGACCGTGCTGGATGATTACACAGTGCAGTATGATGAAAGTGTTGGAAGATGGCACAGTGCTGGATGATGACAGTGCTGGATGAATGACATTGATGGACGATAGCACAGTGCTACATGAAGGCACAGTGCTGGATGATGGCACAGTGCTGGATGATGGCACAGTGCTGGATGATGGCACAGTGCTGCATGATGGCACAGTGTTGCATGATGACACAGTGCTGGATGATGGCACAGTGCTGGATGATGGCACAGTGCTGGATGATGGCACAGTGCTGCATGATGGCACAGTGCTGCATGATGGCACAGTGCTGGATGATGGCACAGTGCTGAATGATGACAGTGCTGGATGATGACAGTGCTGGATGATGACAGTGCTGGATGATGACAGTGCTGGATGAAACACAGTGCTGGATGAATGACATTGTTGGATGATGACACAGTGCTACATGATGGTACAGTGCTGGATGATGACACAGTGCTGGATGATGAAACAGTGCTGGATGATGACACAGTGCCGGATGATGACACAGTGCTGGATGATGACACAGTGCTGGATGATGGTACAGTGCTGGATGATGGTACAGTGCTGGATGATTTAAAAGTGCTGGATGAGCCATAGAATTAGTTAGGAGCAAGGGAGGAATCCCGATCATATGTGGCATTCTTCCAAGAAAGAGCGTTGGGAACGAATGGTTGTCGAGGGATCTTGGTGTCAATTGCCGGCTGGAAAGATATTGCAAATCAAATGCAATATCTTTCATAGACAACTGGGAACACTTCTATGGAAGAAGTGAAATGTATGTTCGTGATGGAATGCATCTATCGAGGGCTGGGATTGTTACTCTTGTGAGCTCGTTGGAACCAGTGGTTAGAGGCATTTGTTTGGGTTTAAACTGTTAGTAGATAGTGGTATGGGAATTGATAGGGAGGAAGTAGGTAATAATAATATGTGTTTGTTGGAGAAACAAATTGGCAAAATGATCAGGGAAAGAGAAGGGCCTCAAAATAACAATTCACGTAGGGTATATTACACAAACAGTAGAAGTCTTAGAAACAAAATAAACGAGTTGAATGCTCTTGTCTGCACAGAAAAAATAGATGTTATTGCACTTACTGTGGGGACCGACCTGTTAGATTTATATTTATTTAATTTATATGAATTTATATTGAATTTATATTTACGTTAATTTATATACTTCGATAGCAATTGGTATGATATTAAGTGGACTGTATTTCTGCAATAATCTCACAAATCGGTCCTTACACATTAGGAGGGGGGGGGTTATATTAAATTTATATATATGCAGCCAATCAAACTACAGTATTAAACTACATATATTGGTATACATTGAGGAGGTTCCTTATCTTATTGTACAGCAGGCTTAGTCCACCAGGTATAACTAGGATGTAGACACCAAATTATCCTCGTTTGAGGCTGCTTCCATCACCCAGTAACTGATGTATCAAGTCTTGCTTCCTCTTCTTGTTCCTGTCAAAGGGCGCTAGCTGTAAAGCCAGAATCCTAATATATGACAGCTATATCAGAGAAAACACTGTATAATAGATAAGATAAGGACCAAGGCTTAATTACCTTTATTGAGTTGATTATTTGTGTTCTAACCAGTTTGCCCTATATCTACTAACATTAACTGGCCAGAAATGATTAGATAAACGGATTTTGGAAAGACACTTCCCTTGTGGTTGCTGACAGCGTGTTGATGATGGCAGAACACTACTCTGATCTCCATAACACTTCGTCCAAGAGAAATTATAGGAGCTGAATTTGCTCCACGACTCCGGTCTAACAACAATGGCTGACCACTCCCTACTACTGACGCTACTGGCTCACTTGTCTAGATGTCAGTAAGTGATAGAAAGGTCACATTTACTTTATTTTGTTACTGATAATTAAGCAAATTTATGTGTGATGTTTTTATGATGGTAAAAAGTGTAAAGACTAATGTATTTAAGAATAATTCCCAACACAATAGCTGGTGAATTTATAGTACTATGTGGCAATGATATCCCGTTTTCTATTGACGGAAACTTCCACTACAAGCTACATTTTCTAAGGGTAACTTGTTTATACAACAGCAGCAGCAATATTATCTGCCTGTTGAATATAATATTATTAAATGGTGTCGGGTTTTCCGACACTTACCGAAACGTGGATGAATGTAGTAAATAGAGAACTATTAGCTGAATATCAAACAAATGGATTTAAACTATTTCCTATTTCACACAGATAGATATATTAGACGAGGAGGGGGAGTAGCCTTATATGTTAGGGATAATTTGAAATGTAGTCTCAAAGAGGGAATCAAGACTGATCCACACACAGAAACTATTTGGATAGAATTAAACGAAAAAACAAATAATATTATAATAGGAGTTATATATAGGCCACCAAATTTAGACAGAATGGAAGCAAAGCAGCTATGGGATGAAATATCTAGAACATCTAGATCTAACAGTATTTATGTCATGGGTGACTTTAATTTTAATGGAATAAACTGGTTGAACAAAACAGGGAATAATGAAGCAGAAGATTTTCTAGAATTATTTGACGTTAGCTTTCTTACGCAACACATTAAGGAACCAACGTGGGGAAATAATATTTTAGATTTAGTATTAACTAACAGGGAAACACAAATTAAAGACATAGAAATAGGGAGTGAGCTAGGGAACAGTGATCATAAAGAAATCAGATTTAGCATAAAATGAAATAGATCTGTTGTAGAAAATTCTGTTAAAGTGCCTGATTTTCGAAAAGCTGATTTCAATATCCTAAGAAATTTTTTGAGTCAAATAGATTGAATGTCTTGGGTATGGGGCGTGGGACAGACCTGAACCCAGCGACAGGTGACGTAAAAGGGGATTTCGATGTGGATTCAAAATATAACCTATTTAAAAATATTCTAAGCAAAGCCCAGGAATGTAGTATACCATACAAATTGAATAGATCGAATACTAATGATCCAAAGTGGATAACAAAGAATCTGAAGAACCTTATAGGTAAAAAGAGAGCGTGGTACAAAAGGATTAAGAATGGGGAAGTCAGTTTAGAACAGGAATTCGCACAACTGGTTAGAAATGTTAAAAAAGAGATAAGGAAAGCAAAAAGAAACAACAAAGTTCGCATAGCAGGGCAAGCAAAGACAAATCCTAAAGGCTTTTTTCAGTTATATCGAACTAAGACTAGGGAAAGGATAGGTCCATTAAAAACTGAGACAGGTCAAATAACGGATAATGACGAGGAGATGAGTAGTATTTTTAATAAATATTTTATATCTGTATTTACTAAAGAGGAAGTTAATATGCCTTCAGCCGAACAAGTCTATGTGGGTGGGGACGAGGACAGGTTGACTATTTTAGCAGTTACCAGGGAGGATGTAATTAAACAAATAGTAAAACTAAAACCAAACAAATCCCCAGGGCCGGATGAAGTGTTTGCCAGGGTACTTAAAGAACGCAAAGAGGAGCTTTCCGAGCCACTGTCTACCACATTTAATAAGTCAATAGAGTTAGGCAGAGTGCCAGAGTCATGGAAGGTAGCTAATGTGGTACCAATTTTTAAGAAAGGAGATCACTTGCGTCAAACTATCGGCCAATTAGCCTAACGTCTATTGTGGGAAAGTTACTTGAATCGATAATTGCAAATACAATTCGTCTTCATCTTGAAAAACATAAATTAATAAATGAGTCGCAACATGGTTTTACAAATGGCCGTTTAAGTTTAACAAATTTGCTATCATTTTATTCCAGCATAGTTGAGGCAGTTGATAGTGGTAAGGATTGTGATGTTACATAAGAACATAAGAACAAAGGTAACTGCAGTGGCCTATTGGCCCATACGAGGCAGCTCCTATTCTATAACCACCCATTCCCACTCATATACTTGTCCAACCCGCGCTTGAAACAATCGAGGGACACCACCTCCACCACGTTACGCGGCAATTGGTTCCACAAATCAACAACCCTGTTACTGAACCAGTATTTACCCAAGTCTTTCCTAAATCTAAATTTATCCAATTTATACCCATTGTTTCGTGTTCTGTCTTGTGTTGATATTTTTAATACCCTATTAATATCCCCCCTGTTATGTCCATTCATCCACTTGTAAACCTCTATCATGTCACCCCTAACTCTTCGTCTTTCCAGTGAATGCAACTTAAGCTTTGTTAATCTTTCTTCATATGAAAGATTTCTAATTTGGGGAATTAACTTAGTCGTCCTACGTTGGACACGTTCAAGTGAATTTATATCCATTCTATAATACGGCGACCAAAACTGAACTGCATAATCTAAATGGGGCCTAACCAGAGCAAGATATAGCTTAAGAACCACACCAGATGTCTTGTTACTAACGCTTCGATTAATAAATCCCAGTGTCCTATTCGCCTTATTACGAACATTCATACATTGATCCTTTTGTTTTAAATTCTTACTAATCATAACTCCCAGATCCCTTTCGCAATCCGACTTCGCAATCTCAACACCATCTAGCTCGTATCTTGTAACTCTATCATCATTACCTAGCCTCAGAACTTTACATTTATCAGCATTAAACTGCATTTGCCAATCGTTTGACCATTTCAAAACCCTATCTAGATCAACTTGAAGTGATAGTGAGTCCTCCTCCGAATTAATTTCCCTACCGATTTTCGTATCATCGGCAAATTTGCAAATGTTGCTACTCAAACCTGAATCAAAATCATTTATATATATTATAAACAACAGAGGTCCCAGGACAGAGCCCTGAGGTACTCCACTAACAACATTATCCCACTCTGACTTAACCACATTTATACTAACTCTCTGTTTCCTTTGGAATAGCCATGCCCTAATCCAAGTTAATATAGCACCCCTAATACCATGAGCTTCCATTTTTTTAATTAGTCTTTCATGTGGCACTGTATCAAAAGCTTTGCTAAAGTCAAGGTACACAACATCACAATTCTTACCACTATCAACTGCCTCAACTATGCTGGAATAAAAGATAGCAAATTTGTTAAACATGAACGGCCATTTGTAAAACCATGTTGCGACTCATTTATTAATTTATGTTTTTCAAGATGGAGACGAATTGTATTTGCAATTATTGATTCAAGTAACTTTCCCACAATAGACGTTAGGCTAATTGGCCGATAGTTTGACGCAAGTGATCTATCTTCTTTCTTAAAAATTGGTACCACATTAGCTACCTTCCATGACTCTGGCACTCTGCCTGACTCTATTGATTTATTAAATATGGTAGACAGTGGCTCGGAAAGCTCCTCTTTGCATTCTTTAAGCACCCTGGCAAACACTTCATCCGGCCCTGGGGATTTGTTTGGTTTTAGTTTTTCTAATTGTTTAATTACATCCTCCCTGGTAACTGCTAAACTAGTCAACCTGTCCTCATCCCCACCCACATAGACTTGTTCGGCTGAAGGCATATTGTTAAGTTCTTCTTTAGTAAATACAGATATAAAATATTTGTTAAAAATACTACTCATCTCCTTGTCATTATCCTTTATTTGACCTGTCTCAGATTTTAATGGACCTATCCTTTCCCTAGTCTTAGTTCGATATAACTGAAAAAACCCTTTAGGATTTGACTTTGCTTGCTCTGCTATGCGAACTTCATAGTTTCTTTTTGCTTTCCTAATCTCTTTTTTAACATTTCTAACCAGTTGTATGAATTCCTGTTCTAACCTGACTTCCCCATTCTTAATCCTTTTGTACCAAGCTCTCTTTTTAC
Organism: Procambarus clarkii; assembly: GCF_040958095.1. Classification (NCBI taxonomy): domain Eukaryota; kingdom Metazoa; phylum Arthropoda; class Malacostraca; order Decapoda; family Cambaridae; genus Procambarus; species Procambarus clarkii. The sequence continues at coordinate 20,780,287 of NC_091188.1, forward strand.
CTATAAGGTTCTTTAAATTATTTGTTATCCACTTTGGGTCATTAGTATTTGACCTATTCAATTTGTATGGTATACTACGTTCCTGTGCTTTGTTTAGAATATTCTTAAATAAGTTATATATTAAATCCACATCGAAATCCCCATTTACGTCACCTATCGCTGGGTTCATGTCTCGCTCTAAGACCGCCCCACACCCCATACCCAAGAGTTTCCAATCTATTTGACCCAAAAAATTTCTTAGGCTATTAAAATCAGCTTTTCGAAAATCTGGCACTTTAACAGAATTTTCTCCTACAGGTCTATTCCATTCTATGCTAAATCTGATTACTTTGTGATCACTGTTCCCTAGCTCACTCCCTATTTCAATGTCATTAATTTGTGTTTCCTTGTTAGTTAACACTAAATCTAAAATATTATTTTCCCGTGTTGGTTCCTTAATGTGTTGCGTAAGAAAGCAATCGTCAATTAATTCTAGAAAATCTTCTGCTTCACTATTCCCTGTTTTGTTCACCCAGTTTATTCCACTAAAATTAAAGTCATCCATGACATAAATACTGTTAGATCTAGATGCTCTAGATATTTCATTCCATACATGCTTTGCTTCCATTCTGTCTAAATTTGGTGGCCTATATATAACTCCTATTATAATATTATTTGTTTTTTCGTTTAATGCTATCCAAATAGTTTCTGTGTGTGGCTCAGTTTTGATTCCCTCTTTGAGACTACATTTCAAATTGTCCCTAACATATATGGCTACTCCCCCTCCTCGTCTAATATATCTATCTGTGTGAAATAGTTTAAATCCATTTATCTGATATTCAGCTAATAGTTCTCTATTTTCTACGTTCATCCACGTTTCGGTAAGTGCAATAATATCTATTTTTTTCTGTGCAGACAAGAGCATTTAATTAATTAATTTTATTTCTTAGACTTCTACTGTTAGTGTAATATATCCTAAGTGAATTGTTATTTTGATGCCCTTTTCTTTCCCTGGTCATTTTGCCAATTCTTTTCTCCCACGAACACATACTTTTATTACCTCCTTCCTCCAAATCAATTCCCATACCACTATCTACTAACAGTTTAAACCCAAACAAACACCTCTAACCACTGGTTCCAACGAGTTCGCAACAGCAACAACCCCAGCCCTCGATAGAAGCACCCCATCACGAGCATACATTTCATTTCTTCCATAGAAGCGTTCCCAGTTATCTATGAAAGATATTGCATTTGATTTGCAATATCTTTCCAGCCGGTAATTGACACCAAGTGCCCTCGACATCCATTCATTTCCCACTCCCTTTCTTGGAAGAATGCCACATATGATCGGGATTCCTCCCTTGCTCCTAACTAATTCAATGGCTGTCCTAAATCTCTGTATTAGTTCCTCACTCCTAACTCGCCCAACATCATTACCCCCTGCACTAATACAAATAATGGGTTTGTTCCCATTTCCCTTCATAATATCATTCATGTTTTCAACAATATCACCAATTCCAGCTCCCGGATAGCAAACCCTTAATCTGTTCCCCCTATCTCTGGCACAAAACGTTCTGTCTAAATACCTCATCTGGGAATCTCCCACAACCAAAATTCGCTTCGGTACCGCCCTAACTTTCTGAGCACCCTGAGGGGCCTGTGCTCCGCCGTTCCTCGCTGATTTCCTCGCTGCAGGCGCACTACAGCACTCGTCCTCCAACACGGCAAATGAATTTGCCGTCATTAGGGCGTCTGTAGGCGGCCTTGTCAAGGTCTTCTTTAGACCCCTGTCTTTCACTACTCTCCACGATGAGGTCTCGTCAACACTGGTCTCCTCCTTCGTTTCCTCTCGAAGTCTCAGCCGTCGTACCTCCTCCTGCAGGGAATCCATCTCTGCTCTCAGAGCTCTAACCTAACTCACCAAATCATTAACTAATCCTTCCATTATTGCAATAATAATGTTACTCCAGAGCTCCAGCTAACACAACCTCTCACTGTGACAGCACCTGACTGATGTTGTGTACCTTGACTTTAGCAAAGCTTTTGATACAGTGCCACATGAAAAACTGATTAAAAAAATAGAGGCTCATGGTATTCGGGGTGCTATATTAAGTTGGATTAGGACATAGCTATTCCAAAGGAAACAGATGATAATGTTGTTAGTGGAGTACCTCAGGGCTCTGTCCTGAGACCTCTGTTGTTTATAATATATATAAATGATTTAGATTCAGGTTTGAGTAGTAACATCTGCAAATTTGCAGATGATACAAAAATCGGTAGGGAAATTAACACGGAAGAAGACTCACTGTCACTTCAAGTTGATCTAAATAGGGTTTTGAAATGGTCAAAAGACTGGCAGATGCTGGTAATGTAAAGTTCTGAGGCTAGGTAATGATGATAGAGTTACAAGATACGAGCTAGATGGTGTTGAGATTACGAAGTCGGATTGCAAAAGGGATCTGGGAGTTATAATTAGTAAGAATTTAAAACAAAAGGATCAATGCATGAATGTTCGTAACAAGGCAAATAGGACACTGGGATTTATTAATCGAAGCATTAGTAACAAGACACCGTGTGTGGTTCTTAAGCTATATCTTGCTTTGGTTAGGCCCCATTTAGATTATGCAGTTCAGTTTTGGTGGCTGTACTATAGAATGGATATAAATTCACTTGAACGAGTCCAGTGTAGGATGACCAAGTTAATTCCCCGAATTAGAAATCTTTCATATGAAGAAAGATTAACAAAGGTTAAATTGCATTCCCTAGAAAGGCGAAGAGTTAGGGGTGACATGATAGAGGTTTACAAGTGGATGAATGGACACAACAAAGGGGATATTATAGGGTATTAAAAGTATCAACACAAGACAGAACACGAAAAATGGGTATAAATGATAAATTTAGATTTAGGAATGACTTGGGTAAATACTGGTTCGGTAACAGGGTTGTTGATTTGTGGAACCAATTACCGCGTAACGTGGTGGAGATGGGGTCCCTCGATTGTTTCAAGCGTGCGTTGGACATGTATATGAGTGGGATTGGGTGGTTATACATAGAAGCTGCCTCGTATGGGCCAATAGGCCTTCTGAAGTTACCTTTATTCTTATGTTCTTATGTTCTTATGATGGCACAGTGCTGGATGATGGCACAGTGGTGCATGATGGCACGGTGCTGGATGATGGCACAGTGCAGCATGATTGCCCAGTGCTGTATGATGGCACAATGCTGGTTAATGAAACAGTGCTGCATGATTTAAGAGTGCTGGATGATGACACAGTGCTGAATGATTTCAGAGTGCTGGATAATTTCAATGTGCTCTATGATGGCACAGTGCTGGATGATGACACAGTGCTGCATGATGGCACAGTGCTGGATGATGACACAGTGCTGCATGATGGCACAGTACTGTATGATGACAGAGGGCTGCATGATGGCACAGTTCTGGATGATGGCACAGTGCTGGATGATGGCTCTGTGCTGGATGATTTAATGTGCTGGATGGTGGCACAGTGCTGGATGATGGCACAGTGCTGGATGATGGTACAGTGCTGCATGATTTCAGAGTGCTGAATGATTTCAAAGTGCTCTATGTTGGCACAGTGCTGGATGATGGCATAGTGTTGGATGATTGAACTGTGCTGGATGATGGCACTGTGCTGGATGATCGCACAGTGCTGGATGATGGCACTGTGCTGGATGATGGCACAGTGCTGCATAACGGCACAGTGCTGCATGATGGCACAGTGCTGAAAGATGACACAGTGCTGCATGATGGCACAGTGCTGAATGATGGCATAGTGTTGGATGATTGCACAGTGCTGGATGATTGCACTGTGCTGGATGATGGCACAGTGCTGCATGATGGAACAGTGCTAGAAGATGGCACAGTCCTGCATGACGGCACAGTGCTGGAAGATGGAACAGTGCCGGAAGATGGCACAGTGCCGGAAGATGGCACAGTGCTAGAAGATGGCACAGTGCTGGATGATGGCACAGTGCTGGAAGATGGCACAGTGCTGGATGATGGCACAGTGCTGGAAGATGGCACAGTGCTGGAAGATGGCACAGTGCTGGATGATGGCACAGTGCTGCATGATCGCACAGTGCTGCATGATCGCACAGTGCTGCATGATCGCACAGTGCTGCATGATCGCACAGTACTGGATAATCGCACAGTGCTGGATGATTGCACAGTGCTGGATGATGGCACAGTGCTGGATGATTGCACAGTGCTGGATGATCGCACAGTGCTGGATGATGGCACAGTGCTGGATGATTGCACAGTGCTGGATGATGGCACAGTGCTGCATGATCGCACAGTGCTGCATGATCGCACAGTGCTGCATGATCGCACAGTGCTGCATGATCGCACAGTGCTGGATGATTGCACAGTGCTGGATGATGGCACAGTGCTGGATGATTGCACAGTGCTGGATGATGGCACAGTGCTGCATGATCGCACAGTGCTGCATGATCGCACAGTGCTGGATGATTGCACAGTGCTGGATGATGGCACAGTGCTGCATGATTGCACAGTGCTGGATGATGGCACAGTGCTGGAAGATGGAACAGTGCTGCATGATTGCACAGTGCTACATGATGGCACAGTGCTGCAAGATTGCACAGTTCCGCATGATAGGACAGTGCTGGATGATGGCAAAGTGCTGGAAGATGGCACAGTGCTGCATAATTGCACAGTGCTGCATAATTGCACAGTGCTGGAAGATGGCATAGTATTGGATGATGGCACAGTGCTGCATAATTGCACAGTGCTGGAAGATGGCATAGTACTGGATGATGGCACAGTGCTGGAAGATGGCACAGTGCTGGATGATGGCACAGTGCTGGAAGATGACACAGTGCTGCATGATGACACAGTGCTGGAAGATGACACAGTACTGGATGAAGGCACAGTGCTGGAAGATGGCACAGTCGGTCGGGGAGCCTTTCGGCCGAGTGGACAGCACGCTGGACTTGTGATCCTGTGGTCCTTGCTTCGATCCTAGGCGCCGGCGAGAAACAATGGGCAGAGTTTCTTTCACCCTATGCTCCTGTTACCTAGCAGTAAAATAGGTACCTGGGTGTTAGTCAGCTGTCACGGGCTGCTTCCTGGGGGGTGGAGGCCTGGTCGAGGACCGGGCCGCGTAGACGCTAAAAAGCCCCGAAATCATCTCAAGATAACCTCAAGATGGCACAGTGCTGCATGATGGCACAGTGCTGGAAGATGGCAAAGTGCTGGAATATGGCACAGTGCTGGATGATGGCACAATGATGGCAAAGTGCTGGAAGATGGCACAGTGCTGGATGATGGCACAGTGCTGGAAGATTGCACAGATGGCACAGTTAGCAATTTTAGCAAATTGCTAAAAACAAATTAACAACAGCCTCTACTGCACATCCAGATCCTGATGTCAAATTACCTCAGATCAATATACCCACATTCTCTGGTAACGAGAATGAGAGTTGGGATGATTTCTGGAGTAAATTCGTGGATGCAGTAGACTCTAAAACTAACATCCCTACAACAACCAAGTTCACTTATTTGCAAGGCTTGTTACGAAATGAAGCCTTGAAGGTAATCTCCAACATAACACTGACCAGTGATGGTTACGACCTAGCTGTTCAATTGCTTAAGAGCAACTACGATAACAAGGAAAGGACTATTACTATCTTAGTCCAAAAATTGCTGGATTTACCATCTGCTAATAATTCTACAGATTCTCTCCAAACCTTCAGACTAGTTTTTACTCAAGGCCTTAAGCCTTAAAGTCCAAATTCAGACTGCTGAATTGATGACAAATGTAGTTGTAAGGCGTAAATTACCAAGAGAAACTTTAGATAAATTGTGTACTATGTACAATAAAACTTCTCTGACCATGAATGAAATTACAGAAGGTTTACATACCCTAGTCTAAAGACAAAGAGCCAACCAAGATGGGGAGAGTGTTTCAAACTTCTCTACTAACTCCCATCCTAAACCCCAACATACTGCAACTACTGTAGTAAAACCAGATTTCAATAAATCATCTCCGAAATGGAAATCTGGAAATGTAGGTATATACACAGTGAACCCTATAAACCCTGTAGTGAGCCCCACTCCTATGACTTCTCCTACAGTGAAAAAGTGTTTGTTCTGCAATAATGAACATCTTACTTATAATTGTAGTACTTATCCAGACCATAACACCCGAATTCATCGTTTGCAAGAATTACACAGATGCACAAGGTGCACGGGTCCTCATGACCCCAATAGCTGTACTGTCTCCTTAAGTATGTGCAACAAGTGCCACAAGGGTAGACACCATTACTCCTTGTGTGGTAGTGATCAATCAAGATCAACCAATCCTCATAAGAAAATTACAAAATTTACTTCTGTCCAGTATTGCAAGGTGCATCAAGGCATAAGTGTACTTGCAACAGAGTCGAGTAACACAACTACGATACCAACAGCTCAACTAAAATTAATTACCATAGGATCTAGAATTTCCACTCGTGGTCTCTTTGACCAATGTTAGCAGAAAACCTTTATTTCTCAACAGCTAGTTGATCACTTGAAACTGAAGCCTATTGCTCGAGTGAATTTGAATATCTCTGGATTCCTAACCAATAGTGGACCTCGTGACTACCAGGTTGTTAAAATCTTGGTACGTTTAGGAGGCTGCACCAGCCCAATTCAAGCCATAGTCGTTGACAAGATCCCCTCAGATTTACATGTTACAGGTCTTGTTCAAACAGTCAAATTTCTTAAACGCAGCGGTATTAGGCTAGCGGATCATAAAATAAACACAGACTGTCTTAACGATATAGGTATTCTTATTGGAGCTGACTTTTATTATAGATTTATTACTGGATGCACCAGGCAACGAGGTGTAAACTTGTTACTGTCAACTGGGGGTAAACTACTCACAGGACCGGTGTTGATCCAACAACATTCTAAATATACTAGTAATCGACCAACTAATTCAATAGTGGCGTGACTAGGCCTAGAGCAGTCACCACTACATGACAGAGACGAGACTGAGGATGATGAGTCCAATCCCCCTGTTCACAAATTATGGGTTTTGGACACCTTAGGCATAGTCCCTGATCAACCCAGTCCAGATGACACATGGACGTATCAACAATATCTTAATACTGTGATTTTCCAAGATAACCAATATTGGGTGAGACTCCCGTGGAAGCTGAACCACCCCCAGCTTCCAGTAAATTATTTCATGGCCTCAACCCAATTAAATTCTCAATTAGCTAGGCTACGGAAGCAACCAGATAAATTGCAACTGTATCATGCTTTAATACAGCAACAACTTGCTAACAAATTTATAGAATTTGTTGAAGAAGACAACCATAAGACAGGCCATTATTTGCCACATCATGCTGTCCTGAAAGTTTCAGTTACAACTCCAATCAGGATTGTATTTAATTGTAGTGCCAAATTAAAGGCAGACAGCGTGTCACTAAATGATTGTCTACAAACTGGACCTAGCCTAACCCAAAGACTGCAAGATGTCTTATTACGATTTCGCTCTGGTGTTTTCACCTATACGGCCGACATTAGTAAAGCCTTTTTAAAAGTAGGCTTACAAAAGACGGATCGTGATTTTACTAAATTTCTCTGGGTGAAAGATCCGCAGGATCCAAATAGCAAAATCATTACTTATAGATTTGCCTCAGTACTGTTCGAAGCGACATCTTCACCATTCTTACTCCAGGCTACTCTGGATACACATCTTAAGAAGTCTAATAGCCCCTACAAGACTGAGATTAGCAACAATTTATACGTTGACAATTTTCCAGGAACCACTAATGATGAGAATAAACTAGTGGAAATCTACCATGAGGCTAATCATGAACTGTTGGGAGCTAACATGCCCCTACAGTCGTGGGCCTCCAATAATAAACAACTCAACCAAATAATCGAGGAAGAATTCCCTGATTATAAGGTACCTCACAAATTGAAAGTCTTAGGTATGGAGTGGAATACTTCCACACACGAATTGCATATCAAATCGATGGATTTCAATCATTCACCTCTAATCATGAGAAAACTACTCTCCAATGTCAGCAAGCCATTTGACCCTTTAGGCCTACTCAGTTCTATTTTAATTAAGGATAAACTCCTTATGCAGGAGTGCTGGCAAAGGAATTTGAGGTGGGATGAAACATTGTCGGAGGATCTCCAAGAAAAATTGCAGCAGTTGATTCGTGATTACAACAAACTTAGTATTATACAGTTTCCCCGAAATACCTTAGGACTAAATTTACCCACAAATTTACATGTATTCTGCGATGCTTCAGGCAAAGCGTATGGCTCAGTAGCCTATCTAGTTAATACTCAACAATCATTTTTGCTTACATCTAAGGCAAGGGTAGCCCCGATTAAAAGGTCACTACCCCAAATGGAATTAACTGCCTTATTAGTAGGTGTAAGACTGGCTCATTGCCTGATCAAATCCCTCAGTAATGTTCACCTTGGTGAAATAGTAGTGTGTCAGACAATGAGGCAGTATTGCAGTGGGTAAAAAACGACAACAAAACTCCCTATGTCAGCAATAGAGTAAGGGAAATTCGAGAACTGTCTGCTGGTTATAAATTAAGACATATCCCAACCAAGGACAATCCAGCTGACTATTTATCCAGAGGTCTGACTTTAAAGCAATTAGTTAAAACCGAGATGTGGTTTAATGGACCCCAATGGCTAGTTAGTGGTCAGTGGCCCCAACAGAAGCCGCAAGTCATTGTGACCAATATCACTACCCCTATTGTGGATCCAGAACTCCCCTCGAATTTTAGCTATCAATCCTCATCGTTACTCCAATTTAAGTAAATTACTAAGAGTTACAGAAATGGTATTTGATTTCATCAACAAGATGGGGATCAAGTATTGATTTCTTAGTTCCATCAAATATTGGGTCAAACAAGCTCAACAAGAGACTTATGGGAAGGAATATGAACATCTCCCAGAAAGGTTGAGTAAGTCTCTGGGTATCTGGCTTGACTCAGACAACTATAACATCTTGAGATGCGGCGGACGTCTACTTCACGCAGAAATAAATTTAGATACGAAGAATCCTATACTTCTTCCACGTCACCACATCATTACTAAACTCATAGTTCTACATTACCATGAGCATAATACATTGCATGGTGGAGTATTAGATACTCTTACTGAAATCAGACAACGTTTTTGGCTTTCCCAAGGTCGCAAAACTGTCAAATCTTTAATCAAGTCTTGGGTAATCTGCAAGAGATATGATGCTCGAGTGTGTCCTTATCCAGGTCCACCGCCCCCTACCTAAGGAGCGAGTCGTCCACCTTCGTCCCTTTGAAACCACAGGTGTCGACTATACAGGAGCACTAATTTTAACAGGCACACCGGATAAGATTCCAGTGAAAGCCTACACTTGCCTTTTCACGTGTGCTACCGCACGCGGAGTGCATTTGGAAGTCACTTCTGACATGAGTGCAGAAGCCTTTCCTCCGTTTTATGAGCTGTGGAAAAGAAGTTCCTGTAAAATAGTCTAATAGGGGGTATAGGTGTTGTGTTGGTTGTCTCTTCAGAGGTTGCATGGCGTTTCACTTTCCTTCTTATGATGTCTTCGACGAAACCATTGGAGAAGCCATTGTTGACTAGGACCTGCCTTACCCTACAGAGTTCTTCGTCGACTTGCTTCCATTCTGAGCTGTGGCTGAGAGCACGGTCGACATATGCGTTAACAACACTCCTCTTGTACCTATCTGGGCAGTCGCTACAACCAACACAACACCTATACCCCCTATTAGACTATTTTACAGGAACTTCTTTTCCACAGCTCATAAAACGGAGGAAAGGGTCCTGAAAGATATTGTTAATAGAAACGTTATCCCTACAGACAAAAATCAGAGGATACAACTGACGATTTACTATAAAACCAGAAAAACGGCCAGCCTACTCATGAGAAACTCTCCAGACACAAAACAGAACGCTTTAAAAGAGACCAACGTCGTCTATGCATTCAAATGCCCTCTTGGGGACTGTAAGCTCCAAAAAAAAACAGTATATAGGCAAGACAACAACATCTCTTTCTAGGCATTTAACGATGCATAAGCAATAGGGCTCCATTAAGGAACATATAATCTCTTCCCACAACCAAACCATCGCCAGAGAAATCCTAGTAAACAACACAGAAATCATCGATAGATACAGCGATAGCAGGCGGCTTGACGTTTGCGAGGCACTACATATCAAGAAGTCAACACCAGCAATCAACAGCCAATTAATGCACAACTATATTCTACCCACCTCAAGACTCCGCTCCAATATAGAAGCATCAAGAAATATGGACCAATAGGCTTTCTACAATCACTTCTATTCAATACCCATTGTTTCGTGTTCTGTCTTGTGTTGATGAAATTAATACCTTATTAAATATCACCTCACCCCATCCACCTCACTCAAATGTAGATATAAACAAATCGGAGATGTGTAAGTTCTATTCAGTTGTGTATGTTTAAACTAAAGTTTTTGAAAATGTAATAAGTTTTACGAAACGCGCTCAAGTGTCGCGTCAGACTAGAAATAAAAATGAATTTTGGAGAATTGATTTTTGAATTACCACAAACAGTGAAAAGAAATGTACGAAAGATTGAGAAAATTCGTGTTAGAATTATTAATCTTACTTTTTCGGTCATATTTAATAATATATATATATATATTGTGACGATAATCTCCTTCAAGAGATTGAGCCTGCTCTTCCCTCCACAATTACGTCGACACAACTATATAAAACTACTATGGAAGAAATGTCCAACAACGACAACAACATCTCCAAGGTTTGCCAGAGCGCAAAACGTATGCAGCCAGGAACACCTGCTCAGACTCAAACCGCCAAACTACCCGTCTTGCTGCCGGCTCCTCTGATTGGTCGCCGGTCAGGCTGCAACTGCACTCCACCCCCCCATACTACTTGATGTCTGGGGCCGCCACGACCTCAGTCCTCAGAATATTCCGTGCTTTCTCACAGTTAACACTTCTCCCTGCTAGACGTAAGCTTTGGCGTACGTGTACTGAGAGAGGTGATAGCTTAAAGCCAATATTCCAGCACCTCCCATTTTTTGTATATTGCACTTCTTGTTATTTTGCTCACTTGTCTTAACGTAACTTTTCATTGTGTCATTTAATTATTCTTATTATTTTGATTGATTGATTCTATTATACGAATTTGTTTGACCATTTTATTCATGTTTTATTTCTTTAACGTAATTAAAATTTCATTGTTAAAATTTACTTGTGTTTTGTGTGTCTTCTCCTTACCTTACCACAGACGAAGTTCCAGATTTTCTATTTTTTTTTAATACTATGTGACGAGGCCATACCCCTAGCTTTGAACAGCCGAACACCAACGCGTTACCGTCACATATTATATGGGGGCCTGTCCTAGGAGCTTCACTCAGGTACTGGTGCCAAGTGGTAATTTATGGTAAGCGTATTTAACTTTGTTAACGTAGCTTTACTATTTTTTATATTCAATTTCATTTTTTATAAGGTGCGGTGTATTGTGCATTACGAGAGTAACATATGGTGAAGGTGAGACAACTTTGGATTACGTGGTGACTGTAGGCCGCAGTCATACTCTTAATTGGTCATCTCTCCCTCCGTGTTATTACTCGTGTTTACCATCTTTGTCCCTTGGATATTTCTCATTTTTGACAGATCATCATATTGGTACCCTGGTACTGTGGTCTGCCCCGGGTCAAGAGTACCCAATCTTCTGCAATCTGACTGTAGGAGGACAAAGAGGGCCATAGTTCCTCTAGCTCGAACTTTAGTTGCTGAATTGGGACCTCAGCAGCAGTTCTCGTCACCAGTTGACACCTCGCACCCCTACACGTCAGTCAGAGATGATACATACAACGGTAGGGAATTAGCTTACTTTTTCAGAGCACAAAAGTTTGCTAATTCTGTAAGTATCATATTAAATTCAGTAGGAAAAACTTGCTTTATGTCCTATAGAGACTCGGCAAGGTATGCCTACATCCTTGGACTACCAATTTTACTTTTGAGGCAATTTACTGTTTCATTTGTTTTCGAAACTCTGTTTCATTTGTTAGTAGGATTTTCTTGCCCTTATCCTCTTACATGAGTACCGGGTACAAGATTTCCTGCGCCCTTGATTTAATTTAATCATTTAACATCTTTTACTTAACTTTAATTGTTAAAGATCTCACAGGATAGGTACCAGTTGCCACGTTGTCCTGTTTCTGACATTCACTATTGAATATTCGTGTACCTTTATTTGCTAATTTCACCATGTTTCGTCTCCAAGCTTTCCGTGCAAATCCAGCAGGTGAAATAGGGACTTTAAGTCGTGCCAAGAAGACTGAATTACAAACTCTTGCACATGAGTATCAACTAGAAGTTCCCTACCAAGCCAACAAAAATGACCTACACAACCTGTTGCTGGATTACTATTTAGAGCAAGGTAAGATAGACTCTGAAACTCATGAAACTTACTATATTGCAGATAAAACTGACTTGGCAACGATGAAACTTAAACTAGAGCTGGCCAAGATTGAACGTGAGCAGCAAAGAGAAGCAGCTGCCATACGAAGGGAAGAACAAGAACGAGAAATCACCCTCAGAGAACGTGAAACTACTTTGAGGAGAGAAGAACAAGAACGAGAAATCACCCTCAGGGAACGTGAAACTGCCTTGAGGAAGGAAGAACAAGAACGTGAGGCTGCCTTAAGAAGGGAAGAAATCGCCCTCAAAGAACGTGAAGCTGCCTTGAGGAGGGAAGAACAAGAACGTGAGGTTGCACTACTCCATGAGCGGGAACGAGTACAGCTTGAAACCAAACAACGCGAGTTGGAGATGCAACGTGAACATGACAAGCAACAAGCGACTCTGGCTCTCGAGTGTCGTCAACGAGAATACACGTTGGAAACTTCACACCTCGCTCAACGCCAGCAAGCTACTGCCAATCTTCCCGTCAGTTTTAATATATCACATGCAAGTAAGTTAATGCCATCCTTTGTAGAAGCAGAAGTTGATGTGTTCTTTACCACCTTTGAAACCCTTGCTAATCAACTCAGTTGGCCTGTCGACCAATGGGCCACACTTCTCAGAGTCCATCTTACAGGTAGAGCGGCAGTCACACTCAGTACTCTGGCGTCTGAGAATGACTACCACACTCTGAAACAAGCAGTGTTGGACGCCTACCTCCTCTCTACTGAAAGTTATAGAAGGAAATTCCGTGACCACCTGAAGGCAAGTACCACTACCTTCCTCGAGTTTGCTAACACGAAACGGAGGTATTTCATGAAATGGCTGGAAGCAGCACATGTCTCTACTTTTACAGAACTCGTCAACCTGATGCTTGTTGAAGAATTCTTGAGGCGTGTGCCGCCTCCTGTCCGCCTCTACTTAGCAGATAAAGAAGAAACCGACTACCTGAAGTGTGCTAAGTCGGCTGACACTTACAGCCTCATCCACCGGCTGACACCCGAACCATCCTCCAGTAAGAAGTCGTGGTACAGTTACGAGAAAGTGAGCACCGATCAAGCTGGTTCACAACTGTACTGCAAGTATTGTAGACTCTATGGACATAACATAGACAAGTGTGGTAAGTCTCAATACAAGGGAACCACTGACCAACAAAAACCCAAACCAACTCCTCCTAAGTCCGGTAAGCCTGTGATGAATGTTGGTGTTAATGTTAATGATCTTTCTCTTTTCAGTAACCACCTGTATACTGGAACTGTCTCTGCCAACGGTTCAAATCCGGAGGGACGTTTCAAATTGAAGATCTTGAGGGACACAGCGGCTCTTCAATCGATCATCTTGAAGTCGGCTGTGCCCAACATCACCTACACCGGAGAAACTGTCTTCATCACTGACCTCACTGCTACCACTCCATACCCTCTCGCCAGAGTCCACCTGGATTGTCCCTACGTGAACGGGGAAGTCCAAGTCGCCGTCAGGGAAAAGCCTTTTCCCATGCCTGGAGTGCAACTTCTCCTAGGCAACGACTTGGCAGAAGACCTGCAACCGACCAACCTGATCGTCATGGACAAACCCCAGGTGTGTAACTCTGTGCCAAGTAACCCTATTCTAGAGTATGTTCCAGCAGAGGTTCAAGAGAGTGATGAAGTTTCTCCTCCGGTTCTCGTGACCACCCGTGCACAAGCCGCACGTCCACAGCCAGCTGACTCTACTGCTACCGCTGTCCCTCAAGACCCTCAGAAACTACCCCCGCATCTGACCAAGTTGGAGTTCCGTAAGTTGCAGAGGGAAGATCTTACTTTAACACCATTGTTTTTCCAGGCTGAGACTCAACCCGACAGTATTCCTGGGTTCTTCCTAGAGAACGACTTGCTCTACCGCAGATATAGACCCAGTAAACTGAAGGAGGAGGACGATTGGGCCAACATCGAACAACTTGTGATTCCCACCAGCCTGCGGCCCACTATTCTACACCTGGCCCACGGAGCACTCTCCCACTACGGCTTCAACAAGACTTACCATGGAATTCGTCAAGACTACTACTGGCCAGGTATGGTAAATAACGTCAAACAGTACGTAAAACAGTGTCATACATGTCAGATGGCAGGCAAACCGAACATCTCCATTCCCAGAGCGCCACTGATTCCCATACAGGTGCCTGCGGAACCTTTCCACAGACTCATAATAGACTGTGTTGGTCCTTTACCTCGGACCAGTTCAGGTAACGCCTACATCCTCACCATCCTGTGTCCTACCACCAGATTTCCCATAGCAGTTCCAGTGAAGAACATCACGGCTGCTACGGTTATAAAACATCTATTGAAGATCTTCACTCAATACGGATTTCCCAGGGAGATTCAGAGCGACTGTGGTACCAACTTCACCAGTGATCTCTTCAAAAGGACACTGGAGGAGTTCAACATCAAACAGGTATTGTCCAGCCCCTATCATCCTGCTTCACAGAGTTCTCTTGAACGTAGTCATCAGACAATCAAAGCACTCTTGAAAAAGTTTTGTAGTGAAACCTCTAAGGATTGGGATAAGCAGATTGACCTTATAATGTGTATTTTCAGAAGTCTCCCCAATGAGTCCCTAGGAGTATCTCCTTATGAGATGCTCTACGGCCGTAAGTGCCGTACTCCCCTTAAGGCTTTCAAAGACTCTCTCCGAGATGCCACCTTCAGTGAGCATCAGAATGTGCCCCAGTTTCTTCAAAACCTTCAACACATTCTCGAGAGAGTCCACCGCTTTGCCCATGATAATCTATTGAAAGCCCAGGAGAGAATGAAGACTCATTATGACCAGACCAGCAAAGTAAGAAAATTCAAGCCGGGAGACTTCGTCCTTGCATACTTCCCTATCCCAGGTTCACCTTTACAAAACAGGTTTTCAGGACCCTACCGCGTCAAAGAGTGCAGGAATAACAACAGCTACGTAATAGAGACTCCAGATAGGCGGCGGAAGACCCAGCTGTGCCGCGTCAACCTCCTGAAGCAATATAATGGTACTCCTCCCACTGTCCTGACTAACTGTTCTACCTTCACAGAACCCTACATCCACAGTGAGACCATCCCAGCTTCTCCTCCCGAAAGCACTGACAAGGAGTCAGCGCTTTCTAATTCCGAAATCCTTAATGATCTTCCCAAATGCTTTCAGGATAATAATCGTGCTCCTTTGCCCTATTCTAATTCCACTCTCACCTCGTCAGATAAGCCCTTCATCCTCCATGTCGACGCCAGTGGTACCGACGTTGGTGGTGTCGTGATGCAGCAACGAGGCGAGAAGAATACACCTGTCAGCGACTACTGCTACAAGGAACTACGGAACAATTGGCAAGGAGCTACTCTTCCTCATCCTGAAGCTTCAGCACTTCACTCCACACCTGAAAAGTGCTCGGTCCACCATCAACACGGACCACACCACCCTACACCTCCTGCAGCATGCCCACTTCTCATCTCAACGTCTTCTACTATGGGCTTGCTAACTGCAGAAATTCAACCTGGAGACACGCTATACCAAGATTCCGACAACATCTTAGCCAATGATCTCTCCAGAGTTTATGAAGTAGAAGCGACTCCATCTATTATTCCACCACATAACGACGTACTTCTTCCAGAACCGCAGGCTTCGGGGGAGAGTTGTGACGATAATCTCCTTCAAGAGATTGAGCCTGCTCTTCCCTCCACAATTACGTCGATACAACTATATAAAACTACTATGGAAGAAATGTCCAACAACGACAACAACATCTCCAAGGTTTGCCAGAGCGCAAAACGTATGCAACCAGGAACACCTGCTCAGACTCAAACCGCCAAACTACCTGTCTTGCTGCCGGCTCCTCTGATTGGTCGCCGGTCGGGCTGCAACTGCACTCCACCCCCCCATACTACTTGATGTCTGGGGCCGCCACGACCTCAGTCCTCAGAATATTCCGTGCTTTCTCACAGTTAACACTTCTCCCTGCTAGACGTAAGCTTTGGCGTACGTGTACTGAGAGAGGTGATAGCTTAAAGCCAATATTCCAGCACCTCCCATTTTTTGTATATTGCACTTCTTGTTATTTTGCTCACTTGTCTTAACGTAACTTTTCATTGTGTCATTTAATTATTCTTATTATTTTGATTGATTGATTCTATTATACGAATTTGTTTGACCATTTTATTCATGTTTTATTTCTTTAACGCAATTAAAATTTCATTGTTAAAATTTACTTGTGTTTTGTGTGTCTTCTCCTTACCTTACCACAGACGAAGTTCCAGATTTTCTATTTTTTTTAATACTATGTGACGAGGCCATACCCCTAGCTTTGAACAGCCGAACACCAACGTGTTACCGTCACAATATATATATATATATATATATATATATATATATATATATATATATATATATATATATATATATATATATATATATATATATATATATATATATATATATATATATATATACGGGGTGAAGGAATGGTGCCCAACCACTTGGACAGTCGAGAATTGAATGCCGACTTGCATGAAGCGAGACCGTCGCCCTACAGTCCAGCCCAAGTGGTTGGGCTTTTTGACAGGGTAAGATACAGAAACTAGTGTGTTATTAAGCACTTAACTACTGAAGGTGATCAATATGCTTCCACATGCTCAAGTTTTAGTTACATCACATACATTGTGTAACTAATGCACTACATAGTCAATCTTTGATACAATTCCAGTATATCATCAAGTGTTCCAGTATTCAAATAGTATTTACAGGGTTCAGCATATCTCAATCAAGGTGGGCGAAAGTCAGTCAATATGGGACATTTTACAATATAATTTTCAAGGGAGTGCATGTTTTCTCTTTCACAAAGTTGATACATGGTGTATTCGACATATTAGTTTTAAGAAAAGCTGCTAGATACGTCTATATCCCAGCCGTATTCTGGCCACTATAACATTACATTACCGAGTTCTTGCTCTATTATATCTATATGTGAATGTATCTTCACGTTATTTATCATATTGTTTAATTCTAGAGCATTCAGGTCTTTTTGAAATTGTTAGGCAAGATATTTGTTTAAGTGTTCTCTTTGTCACTGCTAATGAAACACCCATATTAATTTCTGCTACTGGTCTAGCACAGACTGCCTTTGCAGGCATGCCAACAGTGTCATGCTTTGAGAAGCCAACGTGTGATGGTATCCAAAGGAATTTAACTTCAAATCAGTTTTCTTTAGCAGCTGAAACATTTATTCGGATATCACTGACTAATTTCTGGGTGTTACTACTATGTGCGTTCAATGACAGGATTGCGCTCCGATTGTCACAGTATACAAGTCCACTGCCTTTGTCTTTTACAAATTCTGTGGCAAGGTATATGCCTGCAAGTTAGGTTTGAGTTGTACTTGCCCAATCATTGACACGCATTACTGCTGTATGTACGAAAAAAGATGGTTTAAATATATTACATGCACATCCGTTACATCCACTTTCTTCTACAGAGCCGTCGGTATAGCACTGATACACATCGTTACCCAAAACCTGAGTACTCTCAGTGATGCTGCACAGTGATAATCGATTTATTAATGTAGAGTGTACACTATCTTGGGTGCATTTACAAAATGAACTAATAGATCCCAGTTATCCCCATGGAGTAATTGGTTGATTAATCATTGAGATGGGTACATATTTAATATTTTGGTGGAGTTAGCTACCTCGTAAAACCAAAATGCATAATCAGATTTCGTTCTTCTTCTATAGACCTCACGTTAGTGTAGCATATTAGAAAGTTTAGCTTTAAATTTCATGTGTTGCCGAGATCTACTCAATGCCTTCACGCCGAAAATTGAGCTAATGGACAAAATTCACTCACTTACGGTAGGTGGCCTACCAAAAGTGGGATATGGTGGCATACCATTAACTCGGCTTTCATATTAACTATTCTCGTGGACTTTGGAGCCCTTAGGATGAGACGCATAGCTTCATTATGTAAAGTTTCAAGAGATTTCAGCTCTTTGTCTGTATACAGTGTGAGATGTAGATTGTAGTCAATCGCAGAGCGTATAAATGATACATAATACATTCTAGCATATGTCACGTTAATTCCACGATTGACACCAACAAGAATCCGCAAGGGGCTTTAATCTCTCCCAGAGTCTCCTCTCTTGAGAGAAGCAAGGTACCTTGGTGTCCCCATTAACTACCAAGGGTCGTTATTGGGGACACCAAGGTATCTGTAAGACTCGCAGTTCTCAAGTTCTCGCCCATCTATATGATAATTGGGTGATGGAATACCACATGGAATGAGGGCACGAGTTTTCTGTACAGAGATAAGGAGGCCACATTCCTCAGCTCTAGTAGCAAAAGCATCGAGCAGAACTTGCGTTCTAGACTCTGAG
The DNA here is from genome assembly GCF_040958095.1 of Procambarus clarkii. Classification (NCBI taxonomy): domain Eukaryota; kingdom Metazoa; phylum Arthropoda; class Malacostraca; order Decapoda; family Cambaridae; genus Procambarus; species Procambarus clarkii. Next base: position 20,799,114 of record NC_091188.1, read on the forward strand.
GCGGCCTGTAAACATATATCATCAGCATAACAAATGACCGTGTCTTTATTATAATTTGAAAATCAAAAATTAAATTGAATTTAATAAGTTTATGCATTAGAATGTTGAACAACAAGGGGTTGAGGACCCCTCCTTGTGGAGTTTCCAGTTCAGAGTGTTTACTCTGTGATTTTAATACCATTAAATACAACATATGCTGTTCGATTACACAAACAGCCCTCTATCCATTTGAGTATTGTTGCTTGTATTCCTAGCTCAGCAAGTTGCTGTGTATGATTTCCTAGTTTGCAGTGTTGATGTTGTGATTGTGATGGCTGCTGGTGAGGGACGCCAACACCAACACACACAGGGGAGAGCCATGAAAACATTCGTGTAGAGCGATACTTATTCCACTTGCCACTTAACGCTCCGGTATGTTACTTCACTGTCAGGAAGCGAGGTCGTAAATTCCAAGTCGTAACTTAGCCGCACTCAGACAGTAATTGTAAGGCTTAAATAATACTACAAGACGAGCCGGAATTACTGTTGTTTCTCCTGAGCACTCGTTCATCTCCATGCATGTCATACGAGATGTATTTAGAGAATACACTGGATAGTAGTTAATGCTCTTAAACTGGACTACGCAAATGTGTAACGCTTTACTTTGTTCGCTGACTCTGATATGTTACATATGATTTCTCCTTCAAACCGGCCAGAGAAATATTTATGTCCGAGGCGACATTTTTGCCTAAAGGATTAAGGGCATTTGGTTTTATTATTAAATTTTTTTTTAAGAAAACTCCTATATGATTTTCACGACACCCAACACTGTACTGGACTTCTATACCAACCACCACTGTACTGGACCTTCACCACAACCACCACTGTACTGGACCTTCACCACAACCACTACTGTACTGGACCTTCACCACAACCACCACTGTACTGGACCTTCACCCCAACCACTACTGTACTGGACCTTCACCACAACCACCACAGTACTGGACCTTCACCACAACCACTACTGTACTGGACCTTCACCACAACCACCACAGTACTGGACCTTCACCACAAACACCACAGTACTGGACCTTCAC
>NC_091188.1:20805189-20855189 GCF_040958095.1 Procambarus clarkii
AGTTCTGGCTACTAGGTACGACATATATATATATATATATATATATATATATATATATATATATATATATATATATATATATATATATATATATATGTCGTACCTAATAGCCAGAACGCACTTCTCAGCCTACTATTCAAGGCCCGATTTGCCTAATAAGCCAAGTTTTCATAAATTAATGTTTTTTCGTCTACCTAACCTACCTAACCTAACCTAACCTAGCTTTTTTTGGCTACCTAACCTAACCTTACCTATAAATATAGGTTAGGTTAGGTTAGGTAGGGTTGGTTAGGTTCGGTCATATATCTACGTTAATTTTAACTCCAATAAAAAAAAATTGACCTCATACATAGAGAAAAGGGTTGCTTAATCATTTCATAAGAAAAAAATTATAGTAAATATATTAATTCAGGAAAACTTGGCTTATTAGGCAAATCGGGCCTTGAATAGTAGGCTGAGAAGTGAGTTCTGGCTACTAGGTACGACATATATATATATATATATATATACATATATATATATATATATATATATATATATATATATATATATATATATATATATATATATATATATATATATATATATATATATGTTCATTTTATTACTTTTGTGATATAATAATAATTCATTATGTCGGGGGGATAGGCAGCTAGTGTGTATTCATGCACGTTAGGCCTATTCCGAGGTACTCCCACCTGGGTCGAATTACTGACCCCGCCCAGGATGTAACCCTACAACTAGTTGACTAACTCCTATGTACCAACTTAGTAGTAGTAGGAATCCTACAGTCTCGTGAGACTATGGAGTTGCGCTAGTGTGTGAACCGACCTGTGAGATTTATATTTATTTAATTTATATGAATTTATATTTACGTTAATTTATATATTTCGGTAGCAATTTGTATGATGTTTAGCGGACTGTATTTCTGCAATATTTCTCACAAATCGATCCTTACCCATTAGGGCGGGTTTATATTAAATTTATATGTATGCAGCCAATCAAACTACAGTATTAAACTACATATATTAGTAAATAAATTTTGGAGGTGCTTTGACTTATTGTATGGTAGGCTTAGTCCACCAGGTATAACTAGGATGTAGACACTAAATAATCCTCCGGGTGAGGCTAGCTTCCACCAACCAAGTAACTGATGTACCAAGATTAATTCTTGTTTTCTTTTCTTGTTCCTGTCAAAGGGCACTAGCTGTAAGCCGGAAGCCTAATATATGACAGCTATATCAGATGAAACATTTATATATTATTAGATAAGGACCACAGCTTAATTACCTGGGTTGAGTCGTTCGTTCGTGATCTAACTGGAAGTAATCCTATCTACCTTTTACATTACTGGCCAGAAATTAATTAGATAAGATTTCGGAAAGTGTGGTTGTTGACAGCGTGTTGATGTTGGTAGAAGCAATAATTTGACCTACATAACACTTCGTCCAAGAGAATTATTGAAGCGGAATTTGCTCTAACGACTCGGTCTTTTTGGCTGACCTCCGTCACCACTGACGCCTGGCTCTCTTTGTCCAGATGTCAACATGTGGTAGAAGGATCACATTTACTCTATTTTGGTACTGATAATTAAGTTAATTCAACTGAGATGTTTTTATGATGTTATAAGTCCAAATGTGGGAACCGACCTGTGAGATTTATATTTATTTAATTTATATGAATATATATAGAATTTATATTTACATTAATTTATATACTTCGATAGCAATTTGTATAATGATAAGTGGACTGTATTTCTGCAATAATCTCAATCTCACAAATCGATCCTCTACACATTAGGGGGGTTTATATTAATTAAATTTATATGCAGCCAATCAAACTACAGTATTAGACTACATACATTGAAGAGGTTCCTTATCTTATTTGTACAGCAAGCTTTAGTCCACCAGGTATAACTAGGTTGTAGACGCCACATTTTCCCTCTTTGAGGTAGCTTCCATCACCCTAGTAACTGATGTACAAAGCATGCTTCCTCGTCTTGACCTGTCAAAAGGACGCTAGCTGTAAAGCCAGATACCTATATATGACAAGCTATGTCAGAGAAAATACTGTACATGGAACAATGAAGACCTGGCTTAATTACCTTTAGTATGAGGCGATTTCGTGATCTAACAGGTTCACCCTACCCAATGACATTAATGGCCACTAATGATAGATATACGGGTTTCGGAAAGACACTTAACTTGAATTTGTTGACAGCATGTGATAATGGTACACCTTTGGTTTCCATAACAATTCATCCAAGTAAAATTAACAGGAGCCGAATTGCTCCCTGCGCCTCTGGTCTAGTACAAACAATGTCAATGTCTAACACTCCATACTATTGCCGCTACTGGCCGACATTCTCCAGATATAATAGGAGCCGAATTTGCTCCACGCGTCTCGGAGGTGACAACAACAATGGCTGCCCTCGCTCACCCTGACGCCTAGCTTACATTGTCCAGATGTCAATAAGTGATAGAAGGGTCACATTTACTCTACTTTAATACTGATAATTAAGTTAATTAATATGAGATGTTTTATGATGGTAAAGTCCAAAGACTAATGTATTTAAGAATAATTCCCACCATAATAGGTGAAGAATTTAAAATAGTATGTGGTGATGATATCCCGTTTTCTATAGACGGTAATTCCACTACAAGTTACGTTTTCTATGGGTAACTTGTTGGTAATACAGCAGCAATTATTATCTGTCTGTATGATATATTAAATGGTGTCGGATTTTCCGACACCAAAGACTACGGTATTTAAGAATAATTCCCAACAGAGTAGCTGGTGAATTTATAGTGCTATGTGGCAATGATATCCTGTTTTCTATTGATGGAAAATTCCACTACAAGCTACATTTTCTTAACTTGTGAATACAACAGCAACAATATTATCTGCCTATTGAATTTAATATTAATCAATGGTGTCGGGTTTTCCGACAGCTCGGGCTTTGGAGGCTGGAGTGTTCTCTCCAGGACGCATAGCCTGGGTAGGTCGATATGGAGGAGAAGCCGTTACCCAAGCAGCAGGTCCTCTCTCTCCACCATGCATAAATTTTCCAATGGAAAGGCAAACGCCAATAGCCTTGTTTCTAGCGTCATTGCAGGAGCTGCCAGAATGAGGTTGATGTCAACAACGAACTGCCTTAGGGGCTCCAGCTCCGGATTTTTCCTCGAGGTTGACTCCTGAAGCCCGTCCCAAAAGTGGGTTGGCCTCGAGGCAGCGGAGGTTTGAAATCAGAGATTTCCTTCCCCTAGATGAGCTGCCATCCCAGGCTGTCGAGTCCCATCTACCCGGAGCAGCTGGTTGTGAGGCGCCAGAGACACGAGCTCACGCACGAAGACAAGGACGAGGACCTGAAGGGCCGCCCCCTGGTACTACCCCTGCAGCAGGCTGGTAGCCTCGCTGAGGGCCCGACAGAACCTGCCGGGGGAGGACTGGGACTCCTCCGGGGACTACCGCACCATACAACACACTCAAATATTATAATAATATTATTATCACCATTATTAAAATAATGGAGCTATTCTCCTACTTACTGCTAGGTGAATAGGTGCAGTAGATGATAGGAAATGCGCCCAACTATTTCTGTTCCGCCCGGGATTAAGCTGTCATTACTCCTTTGGTGTCCTTGGGAAGAGGCAAGTCTGACTATAAGTTCTGCTGCTCTAGCTAGGCCAAGCATGTGGCCAATATTAATATGGGGAAAGAAAATGGTGGGAGCGAGAGCATAGTGACTGGGAAACACTGTGCAGGGAGTCCAGGAGCCCAGGGAGGCGGCAGAGAACCCCTCGGCAGACCCAATAGTGTACCACAAGAACCCGTCGTCAAACCAAGTCCATTCCATCCAGTGGCCGACCCCGCTGGATGGATATGAAAATGATTCAAGTTTACCATTATATAATCTTTATTCTTAGTTGAAACTAATAATAAGCTCATTGAATAAATGAGTATCTAGGATCAGGCCTCAGTCACCATGATGTAGGATATGAGCTCTTTACGCTGCAATTTAATTACGAACATCAACACAAATGATGTTGTGTTGATCAAATGATATTGATAAACGAACACATGGACACCCTGGTGTTCGTTAAATGAAAGAGAGAGACACAGAGAGAAAGGAAATAGTGAGAAAAGGAAAAAGAGAAAAGAGAGAGAGAGAGAGAGAGAGAGAGAGAGAGAGAGAGAGAGAGAGAGAGAGAGAGAGAGAGAGAGAGGGAGAGAGAGAGGGAGAGAGAGAGAGAGAGAGAGAGAGAGAGAGAGAGAGAGAGAGAGAGAGAGAGAGAGAGAGAGAGAGAGAGAGAGAGAGAGAGAGAGGGAGAGAGAGAGGGAGAGAGAGAGAGAGAGAGAGAGAGAGAGAGAGCTATTTCCTTCTGCTTTCTCTCAAATTCTTTCCCTGCTCTCTCGATCTAACTAGTACCATAGAGAGTCGAACTCAGACCCTGCAATATGAGTTGCATCGCGTATGCCGGCCAGGCCAGAGTGCTTCACGCTAAAGAAGAGCCTATGAGAGGTATCCAAATATCCACCATAAACTGAGGTACATATCGTCTTCAGTTCATTATGTATTTCTCATTTGTCGTTCCAATGTTAACGTCCGAGTAATGAGCTCCGAGGATCTCCTGACTTCGAATGTTATTACAGATTCTCTTATTGTGTTTCAAGAGGCACTCGGAGGGAATTGAAATGTGGGAGTTGAAAGAGGCTTGCTGGTATTGAGGAGTGTGCTCCTTATGGGTTCAATAGACTCGCATTACGGTGAAAAGCAATATTGACATCTTAGTTAGACGGCGGAAAATTGTTGTGTAGTGAGCCAGTTGAAGATGTTGGTTTCGTCTGGAGAAACCCGAGTTATTGGTTGCATCCACTCGTGTGTGTGTGTGTGGGAGCCTGTGATCAATACCAGGACACATCCACTCGTGTGTGTTTGTTGGAGTCTGTGATCAATACCAGGACACATCCACTCGTGTGTGTTTGTTGGAGTCTGTGATCAATATCAGGACACATCCACTCGTGTGTGTTTGTTGGAGCCTGTGATCAATACCAGGACACATCCACTCGTGTGTGTTTGTTGGAGTCTGTGATCAATACCAGGACACATCCACTGGTGTGTGTTTGTTGGAGTCTGTGATCAATATCAGGACACATCCACTCGTGTGTGTTTGTTGGAGCCTGTGATCAATATCAGGACACATCCACTCGTGTGTGTGTGTGGGAGTCTGTGATCAATACCAGGACACATCCACTCGTGTGTGTTTGTTGGAGCCTGTGATCAACACCAGGACACATCCACTCGTGTGTGTTTGTTGGAGTCTGTGATCAATACCAGGACACATCCACTCGTGTGTGTTTGTTGGAGTCTGTGATCAATACCAGGACACATCCACTCGTGTGTGTTTGTTGGAGTCTGTGATCAATACCAGGACACATCCACTCGTGTGTGTGTGTGGGAGTCTGTGATCAATACCAGGACACATCCACTCGTGTGTGTTTGTTGGAGTCTGTGATCAATACCAGGACACATCCACTCGTGTGTGTTTGTTGGAGCCTGTGATCAATACCAGGACACATCCACTCGTGTGTGTGTGTGGGAGCCTGTGATCAATACCAGGACACATCCACTCGTGTGTGCGTGTTTGTTGGAGTCTGTGATCAATACCAGGACACATCCACTCGTGTGTGTTTGTTGGAGTCTGTGATCAATACCAGGACACATCCACTCGTGTGTGCGTGTTTGTTGGAGTCTGTGATCAATACCAGGACACATCCACTCGTGTGTGTTTGTTGGAGTCTGTGATCAATACCAGGACACATCCACTCGTGTGTGTGTTTGTTGGAGTCTGTGATCAATACCAGGACACATCCACTCGTGTGTGCGTGTTTGTTGGAGCCTGTGATCAATACCAGGACACATCCACTCGTGTGTGTTTGTTGGAGCCTGTGATCAATACCAGGACACATCCACTCGTGTGTGTTTGTTGGAGTCTGTGATCAATACCAGGACACATCCACTCGTGTGTGTTTGTTGGAGTCTGTGATCAATACCAGGACACATCCACTCGTGTGTGTTTGTTGGAGCCTGTGATCAATACCAGGACACATCCACTCGTGTGTGTTTGTTGGAGTCTGTGATCAATACCAGGACACATCCACTCGTGTGTGCGTGTTTGTTGGAGTCTGTGATCAATACCAGGACACATCCACTCGTGTGTGTTTGTTGGAGTCTGTGAACAATACCAGGACACATCCACTCGTGTATGTTTGTTGGAGTCTGTGATCAATACCAGGACACATCCACTCGTGTGTGCGTGTTTGTTGGAGTCTGTGATCAATACCAGGACACATCCACTCGTGTGTATTTGTTGGAGCCTGTGATCAATATCAGGACACATCCACTCGTGTGTGTTTGTTGGAGTCTGTGATCAATACCAGGACACATCCACTCGTGTATGTTTGTTGGAGTCTGTGATCAATATCAGGACACATCCACTCGTGTGTGTTTGTTGGAGCCTGTGATCAATATCAGGACACATCAAGCTGTGTACTCTCTTTATTTATTATATAATATATTTGAACAGTGAGAGGGGGACACTACTTTTATATAAATTGATTTAAATTTAATTAATTAAAATATATATAATTATATTTTAAATTGCATAGAATTTTACCTAATAAAATATAAAAAAATCTTAGAGATGTTACTATTTTTTAAAAGATGATATGATTTATGTTTAATATTCGAAGATATCGTTCTATATAAAAGGATATAAAAATTCACAAAGGCTACCATTTTATGAAATTATATTATGTTGGTTATCTAATATTTATGAGGATATTTAATTAAAGATATATCAATGTTTAAAATATGTCATTTTATATTTTAATATATTCATATGTAAGCATTCATGTCACATTATTGGCTTGGTGTTAAGGCCTACCAATCGCTGGAGAATTATTAAGACCACAACAGAAGTTTACTGACTAGCCAGGAAGTATAGTTTAGCCCTTAATATTGTCCAGCACTAAAGTAAACTCACTGAACATACACTGAGAATAAGGGTATCCACCTCACTCTGAAACATTACCTTAAGGAATAATTTAATAAAGGCAATTTTGTTTAAAGACTGTAATGTCGTAAGAATAATATATATATTTTTGTAAGGAAAAACTCTTATAAGCGAGGATGATATTCATATAAGATGACATAATTGTATAAAGGACGAACTAGGTAGCTGGAAATGCTAGACGGGAGCTGCTGAGAAGGAATTATGACAGAACCTCAGAACTTCTCCAGAAGGAAGACGTAAACACACAACACCTTCAGAGGCCGCCGGCACCGCCCTCTATGAGAGACCGAGAGACCAAAAGAGTGGTATCTTGCCTTGGGAACCGTCACGTGGGTAACGGGAAGCTGGTCATTTTCCTTTAGTGGTGCTACCAGTCCTTTAACCATCTTTGTGATTATAGTCATTTAAATCATCCACGTTATGTGTGCCCACTTCATCACAGGTTAAAACTATTAATAAAAATAGGTCAAGTAATATAATCAGTTTGATTTATAATACTTGTTATTTAGGTAAGTTTGTAATGAGGGATTTTATATAACAAATAATAATGTTTTTAACCACGCTAATGTGCAGCCCGTTTCATTAAAACTTGGGCAAAATATAACACACCTTACTCAGTGCAATATGTAAACTTGGCCGTGTGCTCCCCTAGATACGCTTGCATTGTCGAGCGTCAGCTCTTGAGCCCTGCGTTTCCATCCACTGGTCAATGCTAACTTTAAACGCCAGCACTGAAAATCCTTGTATTTTCTTTTGAAACTGTTTAGTAAATTAGCTTTCACGTTATCCACTCGTAGTCGACTACATTTGTTTGGGACTCTAACGCTGAAGCAGTGTAACTTGACCTCAGCCTTGAGGTCACAGCGAGCCTCACGTTGCTCTCAGGGACAGCGGAGGCTCCACACATAAACCTCCTCTCACACACAACAAAAATCTCTTTCTCAAGACTGAAAATGTTAGTCATAGAGGTGTATGGAAAGAATGTTTGTGTCAGGCAGGTGTGTGGATAGCAGGTGTGTGGCAGGCAGGTGTGTGGGTTTATTTTCATTGTAAGCAGAGACTTTGTCACAATGACGTAGGTGATATTATAGATCCCAAGCCACACACATGCAGTGAACGACGTGTCGGTCTGTGAGACAGCAGCATTAGTGCAAATTCCCAATCACAAAAGAATAATGACATAAGAGTATATAGCATTACTAAAAATGTAAAGCCAGACGCACATTTTTAGAGTTAACGTTAGCCACATTTACCATGCTGACCTTAATTCTTTGTATCGTCTTCAGGAACAACCTATGTAAGAGCTAGTCATAAGTAAGCAGTCTCGGTATGGAAGCCTCACTCTAAAACGTTAAACATGAAACTAGAAAACTTACAATATCTTTCCGAGATTATGGAGCCTGAGTTACGAGGAGTGACAAAGGCAACTAGGGCCTCATCCCAATGAAAGTAAGAAAGAACAGGGGACACATGACAACGACATATATATTGATGGAACCTATACATTTCCATTATGCACACATACCCTTTATCTCTTCCACGACTCATTCTCTCTCTGTGCCCTCACTCTCACCCCTCCCCTTCTCCCGTCCCTTCTCTCTCACCTTATCCGTCCCCTTCTCCTTCTCCTTCTCTTCCCCTTCTCCTTCTTCTTCCCCTTCTCTCTCCCCTTCTCCCTCCCCACATGTTCTATTACGTGCGACCCTACACACACCTTCCCCTATCTTCTCCTAAACACACCAAACACACCTGCCCAATCTCCCCACTCAAACAACTTACCCATCTATCCCCAATCACAACCTACCCTTCTCTTCCCACATACACCCTCGCAGTGTCTGATCTTCTGCATACTCACACACCCGCCCCATGAATACCACGACACACCTTCCCACTCCCGCCTCATCACTGTAACCATTTTAACAATGCACTCTCTTCATCACTGTAAACATCTTCATACCATACTAATCTCTACCTACACACTCCCTGTCACCACTCACACATACTCTCCCCATAGTCTTTTCCCCCCTTTCACTGTCGCAATTTCACTATACATTATTTACTTCAATTTAACGAACACATTGTGGCTAGAATGCAAATACATAATACTAAAAAACGCCTAATTCTACAGACGTTTTGTTCCATATTTCATACCCGATGACTTAGTAAAGAGGGTACGTAGACCTATTCTACGTCAGTGGGAAGATAATGCCGACCTCAAGCACCATACATGAGACTATAAAAGTACCAATTAACCAGCATAGTTGCAAAAGACTAGCCGCAAGCATCTGGAGTCCAACTTTGGACACGTAAGCAGACAAACATTCTGTTTTATTGACTGGCTAGATGGGAGTACCCAGGTGTGTCTGGGTCTCTCCCTCATCTCTCCAGATCACCCCACACCCTTACCTCCCTCATCTGTATTCCTCTATCCCCCCCTATTCTATTTTGCCCCCTCTTTCCCTCTCTCCCCCACTTCACTTTCCCATTCCACCCCTCTCCCGCCATCTCTACTTTCTCCCATCTCCCCAAAAATATCCTCTCTCTCTCTCTCTTACCTATCGTCCCCTCTGTCCACCCTCTCATTCCCTTTCAATGTTCTCTCTCCTTACCCCCTTGCCACTGTCCTACCTATTTCACCTTTCGTCTTCGACACTCCCCATACAAGCACAACTCACCGTGGAAAGTTAAGTGAGATTCACCGCAACCATCTGGCCTCCAATATTGGACAAAGACTCAAACAGAAAAATTAACATTCTTATTCTGGATATAGATGGAATACGGTAGATGAACGTGTCTGAAGCTAACTCAATTCACACATGTTGATGTTGTTGTTAAAGATTTGCTACCTGGAACAAAGTTCCAAGTAGCACGGGCTATGGTGAGCCCGTAGTGCCTTAATTCACACATATAAAAGTGGATATTAGGAAAATTGAATAAATAGCGTAACAGCATTGACCTACTCAAGCACGAAGAATGATCTTCAGAACATGAGATCTACCAGTCCAGTTAGGTAAGTATATGTTTGTAAGCACACAGCCGCCAACATTGGCCAGGACACAGTGACAGTAGGTGACGGGGAAGTGTGTGAAGAACTCAACAAGAGGTAGCCTAAAGTTCTCATATTAGAGTTAGGAGAACTTTCTAAACTGGAGCAGTCGTCACACCAGGCAGCACTGGAGGGGTTGTCACCAGGCAGCACTAGAGGGGTTGTCACCAGGCAGCACTGGAGGGGTTGTCACCAGGCAGCACTGGAGGGGTTGTCACCAGGCAGCACTGGAGGGGTTGTCACCAGGCAGCACTGGAGGGGTTGTCACCAGGCAGCACTGGAGGGGTTGTCACCAGGCAGCACTGGAGGGGTTGTCACTGTTATGATCTCAGCCTGCAGGAGAAACGAGTCTCCCTCCTTGAGAGTTATTCAGCAAGCCTGACCTGATTAGAAGGTCTAGCATATATTGAGGTGATAACCCATATGAAAAATAGTATGTTGGATTCAATGAACAGTTTAAGATTATGGGCAGTAAGTAAGGAAATAGATAAATGACTGGCTAGGAGATGTGGACATTTTGCGGGAGGCGTGAGGCTCGCTTCTGGAGGGGCTTTGACCTCACTTGAGTGCCAGACATCACAGGGGAAAGCCGCGCTCCGTTTGAGCTCCCGTCAGAAGGGAACCCCTAGTGATATATCTCTAAGAGAAGAGAAGTGTGCAGACGTGCCAACTGTGGAACTGAGCTGAGAACGTTGTGGTCTCAAGTCCTGGTCGACGAGCAGAGTTTAATAAGCTGCTCAGAGGCATTTTCGTGGGCTGTGTGGAGCGCCCTGACCAGACGCCATCAGAGGGAAAGCGCCCTCGACCAGATAATCTGTGGTAAGCACGATATATGCCAGTTCATAGTGATTGCTTGTAGTTGGTCGTGTGCCCAGCGACAGTAGCGATGTTTATTGATAAGTTAGACATGTTTTAATAAGGCAGAAGGCCTGAAATAAGAGAGTGGAGAGGGAGGAACACGGAGCGACGTCCGTCCCCTCTGAGCTCTGACAGACGACTGAGGGAGCCCGGCTCCTGACGGAGGAAGACCCTCCCAGCGAGTGAGGACCGCCGCCGGGCGAGGTGGAGTATGGACCCGCCCAAAACGGGGGAGTCCACTCTCACTGTATGTAGAGAACAGATAGAGATTTGAGGCAAACATATTGTGTGATTATTTTTGTTTATGTGTTAAAGGGGAAACATTTTATTGGAGTGTCGATGGGTTGCAGGTTTGTCTTTGGGGAAGAAGTTGCTGAGAACTTCGAAGCCAGCACAGATGAAGTAATTGATGAGACTCCAAGGTAGTGGAGGCGAGGACCTCGAGCTGGGAGAAGTAGTGAAGAGGAGTGTCACGTGCTTCTGTAGAGGTGGTGAAGCACCATAGTTGCTTGAGGGAACTTCATGGTATAGCAGCCAAGAGAGCTGTGGAGGACCCTAGCAGAAGGGCGAAGCACCGTAGTTGCTCAAGGAAACTTCTTGATAGCAGCCTGGAGGAGCTGCAGAGGATCCTGGTAGTGAAGCCCGGAAGAACCTAAAGATATTAGGGTAGTGAACTTCCAGAGGTGGGAGGGGAAGTTCTGGTGGATTACTTATAGGGAGTTGATAGTGTTTGGTTGTCATTAGCGTGCAAGACGCAGTGAGAGGTGAGTGACTGTTGACATTCTTATGTCAAGGAGTGTTTTACACTGAAGTTTAGAGTACAGTCGTCGGCTGGATTACCTACAGATGTATGCGTTCTAGGACTGATAGAGTGATCGATTGATCATTGTTGTGTATCAATGAACATTTATACTGATATATGTTATTGCATTCAAATGCTGATTTTCTTTGTACACATTTATAGATATATATATATTTCTCTTGTTGATAGTGCAACAGTGTATGTATACTTGATCTACTTGAGGAGGTTGATAGTATCAGGTAGTGAATCAGATGATAGGATACCACTTGATAAGCTGATGATAGAGTTCTGATGGTGTTGGAGTGCAACCTGATTGTAATGTTATAGAGTATAGGATTCATTATTATTATATGTGTGTATGTATCGTGTATGTGCTTTGTCCAGTAAATGTATCCCAATTTGCTGGTGTTTGCCCTTGTCCTAGTGAGGCTTCCCAGGAGGTAGTAAAGAAGGAGAGAGAGAAAGAACCAAGAACCACTGCTGTGGACAGGGTTGAAGGTAATACTAGTAAGTCAAAAGGGGATTGAGGAGATCATATCACCTAAGGAGAGAGTGGGGAGTCACAGCGGCTCGAGTGGGTGTGTGCACGTGACAACGAGGCTAAGTGTTGGAGCCGCATCCCCTAAACATGTGACGTTGAGCCCCTCTCCAAGAGCCAGAAGCGCCAAGGGTGATCTCCTAGGGAGGTATAAGCACTCTACCGAGTTGTGGGTTGGGTTGTCTGCAAAGGAGGAACAACGACGACAACACCAACCAACCCACAGTCTATAATACACCAGGCAGCACTGGAGGGGTTGTCACCAGGCAGCACTGGAGGGGTTGTCACCAGGCAGCACAGGAGGGGCTGTCACCAGGCAGCACTGGAGGGGCTGTCACCAGGCAGCACTGGAGGGGTTGTCACCAGGCAGCACTGGAGGGGCTGTCACCAGGCAGCACTGGAGGGGTGGTCACCAGGCAGCACTAGAGGGGTGGTCACCAGGCAGCACTAGAGGGGTGGTCACCAGGCAGCACTGGAGGGGTGGTCACCAGGCAGCACTGGATGGGTGGTCACCAGGCAGCACTGGATGGGTGGTCACCAGGCAGCACTGGATGGGTGGTCACCAGGCAGCACTGGATGGGTGGTCACCAGGCAGCACTGGAGGGGTGGTCACCAGGCAGCACTGGATGGGTGGTCACCAGGCAGCACTAGAGGGGTTGTCACCAGGCAGCACTGGAGGGGTGGTCACCAGGCAGCACTGGATGGGTGGTCACCAGGCAGAACTGGAGGGGTGGTCACCAGGCAGCACTGGATGGGTGGTCACCAGGCAGCACTGGATGGGTGGTCACCAGGCAGCACTGGAGGGGCTGCCACCAGGCAGCACTGGAGGGGCTGCCACCAGGCAGCACTGGAGGGGTTGTCACCAGGCAGCACTGGAGGGGTGGTCACCAGGCAGCACTGGATGGGTGGTCACCAGGCAGCACTAGAGGGGTTGTCACCAGGCAGCACTGGAGGGGTGGTCACCAGGCAGCACTGGATGGGTGGTCACCAGGCAGTACTAGAGGGGTGGTCACCAGGCAGCACTGGATGGGTGGTCACCAGGCAGCACTGGATGGGTGGTCACCAGGCAGCACTGGAGGGGCTGCCACCAGGCAGCACTGGAGGGGCTGCCACCAGGCAGCACTGGAGGGGTTGTCACCAGGCAGCACTGGAGGGGTTGTCACCAGGCAGCACTGGATGGGTGGTCACCAGGCAGAACTGGAGGGGTGGTCACCAGGCAGCACTGGAGGGGCTGCCACCAGGCAGCACTGGAGGGGTTGTCACCAGGCAGCACTGGATGGGTGGTCACCAGGCAGAACTGGAGGGGTTGTCACCAGGCAGCACTGGATGGGTGGTCACCAGGCAGCACTGGAGGGGTGGTCACCAGGCAGCACTGGATGGGTGGTCACCAGGCAGAACTGGAGGGGTTGTCACCAGGCAGCACTGGATGGGTGGTCACCAGGCAGCGCTGGAGGGGTGGTCACCAGGCAGCACTGGAGGGGCTGCCACCAGGCAGCACTGGATGGGTGGTCACCAGGCAGCACTGGAGGGGTGGTCACCAGGCAGCACTGGATGGTTGGTCACCAGGCAGCACTGGAGGGGTGGTCACCAGGCAGCACTGGAGGGGCTGCCACCAGGCAGCACTGGAGGGGTTTGAAATTGCCAGACGTAATGGGACCTTCAGGAGCTGGACACGGTTAAGGCTGTGGAGGTGGACATGGTTAAGGCTGTGGAGGTGGACACGGTTAAGGCTGTGGAGGTGGACACGGTTAAGGCTGTGGAGGTGGACATGGTTAAGGCTGTGGAGGTGGACATGGTTAAGGCTGTGGAGGTGGACATGGTTAAGGCTGTGGAGGTGGACACGGTTAAGGCTGTGGAGGTGGACATGGTTAAGGCTGTGGAGGTGGACACGGTTAAGGCTGTGGAGGTGGACATGGTTAAGGCTGTGGAGGTGGACATGGTTAAGGCTGTGGAGGTGGACATGGTTAAGGCTGTGGAGGTGGACATGGTTAAGGCTGTGGAGGTGGACACGGTTAAGGCTGTGGAGGTGGACATGGTTAAGGCTGTGGAGGTGGACACGGTTAAGGCTGTGGAAGCAAACAGGGATCACATTATGTCAGCTGAAAGAAATGTCTGCAGCAAAATGCTGGCCATTTAACATGATATACAAGAAGTCATTGGATGCAAGTGAACTACCGGAAAGTTGGAAAACAGATAATGTATTGCCAAAATAAGAAAAAAAGGGTCAAGTATTATTTGTTAAATTGCTGGAGAGCATCCCATATATGCATAACTTGGTTGATCATCTGGAAATGGCAGCCCTCCAAGAATGGCTTAAGGCTCATTAAATGAATATCACAAGCTGTGTATTCATAGGGGCTCATGTAAGAACCACTTTTAGAATAGGCCTTGATCATGGCTGAGTCATGGCCTTGTATTTCACGTAAGTCAGACCAATTATGCCACAAGCGGAATGAACAAGACAGATATCGATTGAATGTTTTGAATGGTTGGCTCTCATGGAATTGTTAGCCTAAAGCAATATTAATCTTCGAGTTTGAGCTGACCTCTAAACCAGTGCGCACTGAATAATAATTATGCGACTTTCTGCCGTCCATAAATATGAGGAATGAGAAATTACTATGCTCAACAATTTAACGAATCATAAAAGTTCACAAATATATAAAGAAATTGGGGAATTGTGAATTATTCTCCGCGGTGCAAGCCAGAATCCCACTTGTGATCTGCAGAAACGAATAGGTAATAATATACCAGAAACATAACTTAAATTAATAATCCCTACTAACCACTTATCCTGGATACATAAACAAAGTTGGCAACTTTAAATTCTACTAAAACACATATAACCCTAGCTCAATGAGACAATGTTTATGTATCACTTAAAAACCACATAATAATTACCTGACTTTTCTACGATAAATTAAATAAATAGGTAAACAAATACTTCAATGTATAAATAGTTGAGTCAGCAACCCACATCCAGTCCTCTCCAGCTCTTCAGCTCCACCAGCATCTACATTTATGGCAGGGAAACACGTCTATCTCCCATCCTCTGTTGCCAAAATTTACAAAATCTTTCAATGAGAATAAATTATTCATTAAACTTAGTCAATTACATTAACATTACTGAGTGACAGTTCATCATATACAACCCTAAGGAATATTACTAACACAGAAAATCTTACATATAATACTGAAACTAAGTTAACAAATCTGTGCCATAATAAATTCAGCCTGAGACGTGACAGAGAAGTGCCTCCAGCTGGTTACTGGAAGATGGCTTCAGCTGGCTGTACCACAGGGAGAGGACAAGATATAGCTTTAACTAAGGCATAAACCTCACATACAATTAGCTACTATCTAAATTTTTCTTAAATTATGTTTATTATATTTTTGATATTAGTAATCTAACTTAGAAAGTTCTTGGAACTTTTATGTCAATTAGAATATTTCCAGCCAGAGATTGAAGTCTCAATATTCAATTTATCATAACTAAATTTACATAGGCCTGAAACATGATTTGAATATGCAATTACAAATTAGTTACTGATGTGCAGAGTTAAAATAGTACGAATAAGAATTATGCTAAAACATTAACTTTACACATGCAAATTCAGCAAGATTCAAACTCTACGCTTTTAATCTTGCATACGCCTACTTTTACATAGTTACTCCACCTTTGCAGACTCAAGACACCAATAATACTGCTGTATTTACAATAAAGTTGTCTAGTTTGCAAGTTTCGTATGTAAATGAACATATACTATTGCAATTCACAATGAACAGCCAGGTTCATATCAGTGGTATACGAATAAGGTAACACACACACGCCTAAACTAAGTGCCTAAGTAAGCCCCAAAGATATTAGGAAGACTTTTCCAGGATAATAGGAAATTAAATGCGCTAACAAGTAAAATGGTGAGACTGATTCATCATCCAGCTTCAAATGTGAGTACAAATAGGTGAGTAAAGCCAGACACGAGCAAGCCTGCCAGTCACAGCTGACAGGCAGCACGCTCCGGCACACAGATAACTTTAGAGGAATGTGCCAAATATGTGAAAATATTGTTTGAAGAGAGATCAAACGATTTTTCTCTGAGGTCTACGGGAAGTTCTGTTTAAAAACACAAAAAGTCTTCGTCTTTAATAAGATGTATAATTAATGAATTGTATTTAATTTATTCTTCTCTCTCACTCCTCTCTTTCGCTCTGTCTCTCTCTCTCTCTCTCATTCTCTCTCTCTGTCTCTCTCTCTCTCTCTCTCTCTCTCTCTCTCTCTCTCTCTCTCTCTCTCTCTCTCTCTCTCTCTCTCTCTCTCTCTCTCTCTCTCTCTCTCTGTCTCTCTCTCTTACCGAGAAGGTAAGATTAATAATTCTAACACGAATTTTCTCAATATTTCTTTTGTTGAAGACGTCTTCAACGGTTTTGTTGAAGACGTCATAACTAGAAAGGTGAAACGCCATTCAACCTCCGTAGAGTCAACTAACGCAACACTTGTACCACCTATTAGACTGTTTTACAGGAACTTCTTTTCGATGACACATAAAATGGAGAAAAGTGTCTTGAAAGACATTACTGATAGGAACGTTATCCCCACAGACAAAAATCAGAAAATACAATTGACAATTTACTACAAAAACAAATAAACGGCCAATTTACTGATGAAAAACTCCCCAGACACCAAATAGAATGCCCTGAAGGAAACCAACGTCGTCTATGCCTTCACATGCTCGCTTGGGGACTGTATGCTCCAAAGAACTCAGTATATAGGGAAGACAACAACGTCTCTTTCTAGGTGATTAACTATGCACAAACAACAGGGCTCCATCAAGGAACATATAATCTCTTCTCACAACCTGACCATCACCAGAAAAATCTTAACAAGCAACACAGAAATCATCGATAAATACAGCGATAGCAGGAGACTCGACATCAGCGACGCACTACACATAAAAAAGTCAACACCAGCAATCAACAGCCAATTAATGCACAACTATATTCTACCTACTTCAAGACCAAGAACCAACATAGAAGCAGCTAGAGGAAATATGGGCCAATAGGCCTTCTGCAGTTACTTCCATTCTTATGTTCTCATACCCAATTTACACTCATTCATTCGTGTTCTGTCAAAAGCTTGTCTGTGGTATTCATCTCACAGTGCCATAATCTCGTTTAATGTCATGACAAGAGGACAATGCACTGAACAATAATGAAATGGAAATTACTCAATATACATGTGAGTAATACATCCGAGACCTAAATGTATACATTCTCCATCATAGTTCACATATTTCCCGTTAGTATTATGCAGCATTACATACAATAAACATATAAGGAGATTTTTCCAACTACATGACATTAGACTACTGCTATTCACTAGACTTTTAATATATATCCTCAAATACATGACATACATCTTTGATACAGAAATATAATATACGTGGTTATGTATGACATACATTGGCAATGCACAAATTATAATAATATACTGTCAAAAGAAGATTATCTATAATTTATAATATTCGTGAATTAGGCTAATCAACTAAAATATCACTATATAGTTTGAGCACATCATACACCAGCCTCAGTATGATCATACTGGTGTATGCGTGGTCATAACAATACCATTTGGCTAAAGCAAAGTTCCAGGTTTCTGATGGAGGTGGAGGTGTGGTGGGTTGATCCAACTTTAGATCAATTTGGATCCCATAGTGGTCGCTTGTAAGTATGGGCTCAACTGACCATATTGCTGTATCTCTTATTAAGGAGGCTGAAACGAAGGTAAGGTTTAATCTACCTCCTTGGATGTGGGTGGGTTCATTCTTGTTAAGAATTTGGATTTCTGGTAGCTGGTCTAGTAGATGTGCAATGTGAGTGCCGGCCTCATTTGTTGTGTTCGAGCCCAGTGCCAAACGATGATGGGCATTGAAATCACCACAAATTATTGTGTTTGAGGTGGCCATGTATCCAAATAAGACCGAGACATCCATTTCAGCACGTGGAGACCTGTAAACATTAAACACTTGAAGTTTGTCGTGTCTTAGCTCAGTGGATACTCCCATCACCTAGGTCCCTGCTCCCCAATCGGGTGGGCTGGTTATGAGCTTGGAGATCAGGTCACATTTCACATAGATGGCACATCACCTGGATTGCCCGTTGACCCATGGAAGGAGGAAGCCTCAATAGCCTGATATTTTAGATTCTAATCCGACTCGAAGCAAGCGCTCCTGTAATATCAAGATGTCTATGCCTTTGGATGCTGCTATACATTGCATATGTTGCAATTTTGTGCGCAGCCCTTGCACATTCCATTGCACTATCTTTAGTCCTCTCGGTCGTTGCAAATTGCTGATATTACCGTGGTATCCATAAAGTCAGATGAACTCACCATGGAAGTTGAAATTGAAGTTGAGGATCTTGGTGTACTTGAAAATGACTCATCAAGGTCACTATCAGAAGTACTGGACACTACCTGTTTTTCAGAAAAGTGTTTCCTGCACTGCGTTCTTGAAGGTGGGGATATGTTTTTTTCGACTTTCTTGAGCTTCTGCTCAATTGTCTTTCGAGTCTCTGTGGTTTGCTTGATACCGTGTTTCAACAGCAAACTTTCGACCTATTCCGTGACTAAGGCCTCAATGCCATCCTCTGGCATTGGCCAGAGGATGTCCAGTTGTGTGGGAGCACTACATACTTCTGTGCTGGTCTGGGCCTGTTTACTCTTTGGCCCTTATCAGTGGAAACTCGGACACTCTTGCTATCATTGCTCCCAGTGTGCTTACTGGATGCAATGAGCGAGCGATTACGTTAACCTATTTTCTTCAGGCCACCAGCCATCCCTCCGTCCTGGTCGGAGGCCTTCACACCCTCGACCATGACCGATGGTGGAGGGTCATGTGACTCATCCACCTTGTTTTGTCTTAGTAAGCTCCACACTGTTTTTGTGGGCAGGGGAGCTGGTGTGTGTTTTGGTTGGGGCTTCTGCTCTGCTGCAGGCGTGGGGAGGTTTATTTGGATTATTTTAAGCCTTTCGGGGCATCTCAAGTTCCAGGCGTGGTGGGCCTTGGAGCAATTTGGGTACTTAGTTGGACGGGCTGGTTTGCCTTGTGCTTATCAAGGCATATTTTCGTGTCGTGGGGCTGCAGACTCCACACCTTACTTGGCGTTGGCAGCCGAGTAAGGTGTGGCTCTGGGGTGTAAGACCTGTATTGGAACACACCCCAAATTCCAAAATTAAGCTTCTCTGGAATCCGTCCTGTTACTGTGAGAAGGACTTGTCGGGTTTCCTGTTTCATGGATTTTACCTGGCATCTTTCTGCTGACACCCCATAATTCAGCTTTTCTAAATGAGTTAAGGCCATGTGCAAGGGATAGTGGGGGACAAGGATCTTCCTTATTTTGACCTCTGTCTAGAGTTTGTCGCATTTCATGTAATTTTTAAGAATCGTTACAGCTGTCTCGTCTTTAGGCCTCAGAATATATTCGTCCCTGAGGTATGGCTTTGCACTGATCTTGAGCTGGGGTAGTCTTTTTCAAGGTTCACTACTGTGGTGTACGAGGACTTACCTTCAGCATACTGTACCTTGAAGACTGGAAGTGCGGATTTTGTCTGTGTAGTTGAAGTGCTTATTGGTAAAGGTTCCGTCTGCCGTCGATCACTGCTACCAACGACTACCAATAGTCTCACGGCTACCAATATTTTTGTACAGTCAATGTTGTATAGTGGTTAAGGTACCAGGTATGCCAAGGTGCATAGTTCTCCTGGCTTCTAACAGGAGAAGGTTAGGTATAATGTTAGCTTGTCTGGGTTCTAATTCTTCTGGGGTGTGGAGTTTTCAATTATATATATATATATATATATATATATATATATATATATATATATATATATATATATATATATATATATATATATATATATATATGTCGTACCTAGTAGCCAGAACGCACTTCTCAGCCTACTATGCAAGGCCCGATTTGCCTAATAAGCCAAGTTTTCATGAATTAATTGATTTTCGACTACCTAACCTACCTAACCTAACCTAACCTAACTTTTTCGGCTATCTATCCTAACCTAACCTATAAAGATAGGTTAGGTTAGGTTAGGTAGGGTTGGTTAGGTTCGGTCATATATCTACGTTAATTTTAACCCCAATAAAAAAAATTGACCTCATACATAATGAAATGGGTAGCTTTATCATTTCATAAGAAAAAAATTAGAGAAAATATATTAATTCAGGAAAACTTGGCTTATTAGGCAAATCGGGCCTTGCATAGTAGGCTTAGAAGTGCGTTCTGGCTACTAGGTACGACATATATATATATATATATATATATATATATATATATATATATATATATATATATATATATATATATATATATATATATATATATATATAATTATGACAATAGAGGAGACTACAGCCATGGGTATGGTCAGGGAGGACGTATATATACCAGCGAGCAAAAGTGACATAGAGAACAAACACTCTCCGTCTCACTGCGCGCTCAGATAATATTTATGTGTCAATAGAATTCGACCACATTATGTTTACTTCTCACTTCCTTCTCCTACCTCATCTCACATCCCCCTCTCTCATCCTCTCTCATCCACTCTCACACATTCTTATTTTGTATTATCTCCTTTCCCGTCTCTCATTAATCCCACATGAACTCCTATCTATTTCTCTCCTCCATCCCTTCTCTCAGCACCTTCTATGTGTACGTAGATACATAAAACTGGGCTACATAAGAAGATCTACGAAGACACGGTCAGCCTCCTCGCCTGCCTACCATTTACTGGCATCTACACTATCACAACAGCACCTTCTTCTCTTCAGATATGTCATCTCTTTATCCATCACTCTGTCTAATCTGGCCAGACCATATACACTCTCCCCTCCCCACCTCTCTCCCAGGGACGCCAGCTTCGCACTAAGGTGGAGAGAGGTACACACACACACACACACACCAGCTGGGTGTAAGGTGGGGAGAGCTACACACACACCAGCTGGGTGTAAGGTGAGAGAGCAACACACACACCAGCTGGGTGTAAGCTGGAGATAGCTACACACACACACACACACTAGGTGGGGTGTCTTGTGAACATATAATACCACAAAGGACTCCCTTATCTCGTCAAGTTTAGACCCATGATTAGTTTTCTGAGCGCAGTCCCGAGCCCCCTCAGTCCTTCAGCCCCTCGGCACCTCAGTCCCTCGGACTCTTGCCCCCTCGGCTCCTCTGTCCCTCGGCTCCTCTGTCCCTCGGCCCCTCGCCCCTTCAGCCCCTCGGCTCCTCTGTCCCTCGGCCCATCTGCCACTTGGCCCCTCAGCCCTTCGGACCTTCAGCCCCTCAGTCACTTGGCCTCTCAGCCACTGAGTCATTCAGCCCCTCAGCCCCTATCAGTGTTCTTCAGCGTGTTCTTCCCCCCCCCCCCCCCCGGAATTATGTCGGAAAAATCGACATTATTTTACTAACTTTCAATACATTAGGCAGATAATATTACTGTTGATTTAATCTACTACCAAATTAACTCAAAGAAAACGAGATGGCATTGAAATTTTCCTCGGAAGAAAATGGGGATATCATTGCCTTATGTCACCATTAAATTCACCAGTTAATACTATTTTGAATTCTTCTTAAAACATCAATCTCTGGACTGCAAACATCATAAGAATATTTCCCTTAAACCAACTTAATGATCTGTACTACAATAGATGAAATATAAACCCTCTTTCCACTTCTTGATAAAACGCATCTGGAGAACAGCCGATGCAGGAGGGAGGGAAGGAGGGGAGTAACCATTTTTACCCTGGACAGTTCAAACGTGTCAAGCTGTCATCTCGAGCACTTGTGCATAGCAAGTTATTGACGATAGTTGGATAGCACAATTCGACACCATCGTTACCAGGGAAGGTATTGTGTTCGTACATATACAAATGATTTGGAGAGCTCTTATTTCATTGTGTAATTTACTGCTTTGGTTATGCCGTATATAAACAATTAATATACGGGTGAGCAACAATGTCATCACTTTATTACAGATTATTATTATTATACATATAACTAAAAAACTTATATGTGGCAAAAATTACGCTGTAACCTCATCTGCAGGTAAACTGAGAAGTGAAGTTACTAATGTGGCATTTCTGAAAGACGGGAGACCACGTGACTGGCTGGCTACTCACTTGTTCTACATCAACGCCAGAATATTGAAGCCTTCTAGTCAGATAAGGCTTACATTTTCATTCACTAATTTGTAGTCTAACATTAGTAACATTGTAGTGAATGTCAACCAATCGATTAACTTTGATTGATAGACTATGTAAATAATAACCTCCCACCCCCAGATTGTGTAGGAAAAAATTTGTGAGAATTGTGGGAATTTAAATCATACAGTTCACTTTAACATCATACAGTTCGTTATCGAAATAAATAATTTAATGTAAGAAATAAATTAATAATGAATTAAATATAAATGATAAATTATAATTCATTACCTAAATTAATAATTGTATTAAAATAAATCAATAAATCCCACGAGACAGGTTTCCCCACACTAGTATTTATACGTCCTAAGGTTAATCTAGTAATCATAGGTTCCAGGATTGCTCTAGTATTTATATGTTTTAAGGTTTAGTATTTATATGTTTTAAAGTTTTTAAAGCTATTTATATGTTCGAAGGATGCTCTAGTATTTATATGTGCCAAGGTTGCCCTTGTATTAATATGTTCCAAGATTGCTCTAGTATTTATATGTTCCAAGATTGCTCTAGTATTTATATGTTCCAAGGTTGCTAGAAATTATGAATACCTTTGAACTCGTCCACCCACTGTTTATCTCCATCGACTTCATGCAGCGTAGCCATGGGAGCCAAGTCCTTTTAAAAGGGGCAATGGAACCCACCTCTTTCAGTCACACTGCTAAGTTAAATGAGGCAGTTCTAATGTAACATTAATCTTGTAGAAAAAGAAGACTATTGTTGAGGAAAGCTGTGTTATCAAAGCATTACTAAACTATCGCCGGGCGCACCATCGCCGGGCGAACCATCGCCGGGCGAACCATCGCCGGGCGAACCATCGCCGGGCGAACCATCGCCGGTCGAACCATCGCCTGGGAAACCATCGCCGGGCGAACCATCGTCTGGGAAACCATCGTCAGGGGAACCATCGTCTGGGAAACCATCGCCGGGCGAACCATCGCCTGGGAAACCATCGCCGGGCGAACCATCGTCTGGGAAACCATCGTCAGGGGAATCATCGTCTGGGAAATCATCGTCAGGCGAACCATCGCCTGGGAAACCAACGCCGGGCGAACCATCGCCTGGGAAACCAACGCCGGGCGAACCATCGCCTGGGAAACCAACGCCGGGCGAACCATCGCCTGGGAAACCAACGCCGGGCGAACAATCGCCTGGGAAACCAACGCCGGGCGAACCATCGCCTGGGAAACCAACGCCGGGCGAACCATCGCCTGGGAAACCAACGCCGGGCGAACCATCGCCTGGGAAACCATCGCCGGGCGAACCATCGCCTGGCAGATTAATGACTGTTATCGCAGCTTCCGCCCGACTTGGCCGCTGACGGTAGCTGATAAAATATTTGTTCTTAATTATCCTGACCTGACCTGCCTCGCCTCGGAGACCTGGCTCGCCCCGGAGACCTGGCTCGTCCCCGGAGACCTTGCTCGCCCCCGGAGACCTGGCTCGCCCCAGAGACCTGGCTCGCCCCTGAGACCTGGCTCGCCCCGGAGACCTGGCTCGCCCCGGAGACCTGGCTCGCCCCGGAGACCTGGCTCGCCCCGGAGACCTGGCTCGCCCCAGAGACCTGTCTCGCACTGGAGACCTGGCTCGCCCCGGAGACCTGGCTCGCCCCGGAGACCTGGCTCGTCCCGGAGACCTGGCTCGCCCCAGAGACCTGGCTCGTCCCCGGAGACCTTGCTCGCCCCCGGAGACCTGGCTCGCCCCAGAGACCTGGCTCGCCCCTGAGACCTGGCTCGCCCCGGAGACCTGGCTCGCCCCGGAGACCTGGCTCGCCCCGGAGACCTGGCTCGCCCCGGAGACCTGGCTCGCCCCAGAGACCTGTCTCGCACTGGAGACCTGGCTCGCCCCGGAGACCTGGCTCACCCCGGAGACCTGGCTCGTCCCGGAGACCTGGCTCGCCCCGGAGACCTGGCTCGTCCCCGGAGACCTGGCTCGCTCCGGAGACCTGGCTCGCCCCGGAGACCTGGCTCGCCCCGGAGACCTGGCTGACCCCGGAGACCTGGCTCGTCCCCGGAGACCTGGCTCGCCCCGGAGAACTGGCTCGCCCCGGAGACCTGGCTCGCCCCGGAGACCTGGCTCGCCCCGGAGACCTGGCTCGCCCCGGAGACCTAGCTCGCCCCGGAGACCTGGCTCGCCCCGGAGACCTGGCTCGCCCCGGAGACTTGGCTCGCCCCGGAGAATTGGCTCGCCCCGGAGACCTGGCTCGCCCCGGAGACCTGGCTCGCCCCGGAGACCTGGCTGACCCCGGAGACCTGGCTCGTCCCCGGAGACCTGGCTCGCCCCGGAGAACTGGCTCGCCCCGGAGACCTGGCTCGCCCCGGAGACCTGGCTCGCCCCGGAGACCTGGCTCGTCCCGGAGACCTGGCTCGCCCCGGAGACCTGGCTCGCCCCGGAGACCTGGCTCGCCCCGGAATCCTGGCTCGCCCCGAAGACCTGACTCGCCCCGGAATCCTGGCTCGCCCAGGAGACCTGGCTCGCCCCGGAATCCTGGCTCGCCCCGGAGACCTGACTCGCCCCGGAGACCTGGCTCGCCCCGGAGACCTGACTCGCCCCGGAATCCTGGCTCGCCCCGGAGACCTGGCTCGCCCCGGAATCCTGGCTCGCCCCGGAGACCTGACTCGCCCCGGAGACCTGACTCACCCCGGAGACCTGGCTCGCCCCGGAGACCTGGCTCGCCCCGGAATCCTGGCTCGCCCCGAAGACCTGACTAATCCCTTGACCTGGCTGACCCCATGGCCTGGCTAATCCAGTGTCCTGGTTCATATGCCTACCTGGCATACCCCTGGCTCACCCTTGACTTGACTCACCCGGTGACCTGACTCATCACCTCCTAGTAGTCATATATATATATATATATATATATATATATATATATATATATATATATATATATATATATATATATATATATATATATATATGCAAACACACACCCAGACGGGGTCACCGTGCATCCTTGGAAGGATGGTAAACAAGTGGTGTCGGAATTCCCGCCAAACTCACACCGAAACTACGACGTTGGTACAACGTTCGAACAAGTTTTAACACCTCCTTACCAGTTATAACAATCCATATAGAAAGTTGTAACAACGTTCTAATACGTTATAAATACGTTAAGCCAAGATGTAACAACTTTATTACAAGTTGTAACAAGCGGAAAATAGAGACAGCTTCGGATTGTGGTTCCAGACCTGGGACTACACGTGTGCTGCCACACTGGCCACTACCTACCTCCACTACAGCACGCGCGGAAGTGGCGGCGCTGCTTCTTTCAAGGAATCGCAGAAAATTATCAAATACAGAGGTCTATCACACTGCTACTGCTTTATTCCGATCGGTTCGGAGACCCTCGGTTCGTGGGGAAAATGTGCTTTGACGTTCCTGAAGGAATTGGGGGACAAATTGATCGGCGCTACAAAAGACCAGGACTCGCGTCTTGGGCACGAGTCCAACATCGAAGGAATTCGAAGAAGTGTTTGACTTGCAACAATGATCGAACCTGTCTGTGACATTTATCAATGTTTCCCATTGTCGTGTTTTTCATTTTACTTGTATTAGTTGTGTTGTGTATGTGTTAAGGCCACATTTGTAATCATGTAATTTTGTACAATAAAAATCCCTTTTATATATGTATATATATATATATATATATATATATATATATATATATATATATATATATATATATATATATATATATATATATATATATATATGTATATATATATATATATATATATATATATATATATATATATATATATATATATATATATATATATATATGTCGTACCTAGTAGCCAGAACTCACTTCTCAGCCTACTATGCAAGGCCCGATTTGCCTAATAAGCCAAGTTTTCATGAATTAATGTTTTTTCGTCTACCTAACCTACCTAACCTAACCTAACCTAGCTTTTTTTGGCTACCTAACCTAACCTTACCTATAAAGATAGGTTAGGTTAGGTTAGGTAGGGTTGGTTAGGTTCGGTCATATATCTACGTTAATTTTAACTCCAATAAAAAAAAATTGACCTCATACATAGTGAAAAGGGCAGCTTTATCATTTCATAAGAAAAATATTATAGAAAATATATTAATTCAGGAAAACTTGGCTTATTAGGCAAATCGGGCCTTGCATAGTAGGCTGAGAAGTGAGTTCTGGCTACTAGGTACGTCATATGTCTATATATATATATATATATATATATATATATATATATATATATATATATATATATATATATATATATATATATATATGCGAACAAGCCTGAATGGTCCCCAGGACAATATGCAACTGAATACTCACACCCCAGAAGTGACTCAAACCCATACTCCCAGGAGCAACGCAACTGGTATGTACAAGACGCCTTAATCCACTTGACCATCACGACCGGACATAATGAGGTGATAGCCGAGGCTATTTGAACCACCCCACCGCCGGCACTCGGATAGTAATCTTGGGCATAGCATTTTACCAAATCACCTCATTCTTTGGGGCACACGTGAGGAACACAAATGCGAACAAGCCTGAATGGTCCCCAGGACAATATGCAACTGAAAACTCACACCCCAGAAGTGACTCGAACCCATACTCCCCGGAGCAACGCAACTGGTATGTACAAGACGCCTTAATCCACTTGACCATCACGACCGGACATAATGAGGTGATAGCCGAGGCTATTTGAACCACCCCACCGCCGGCACTCGGATAGTAATCTTGGGCATAGCATTTTACCAAATCACCTCATTCTTTGGGGCACACGTGAGGAACACAAATGCGAACAAGCCTGAATGGTCTCCAGGACAATATGCAACTGAAAACTCACACCCCAGAAGTGACTCGAACCCATACTCCCCGGAGCAACGCAACTGGTATGTACAAGACGCCTTAATCCACTTGACCATCACGACCGGACATAATGAGGTGATAGCCGAGGCTATTTGAACCACCCCACCGCCGGCACTCGGATAGTAATCTTGGGCATAGCATTTTACCAAATCACCTCATTCTTTGGGGCACACGTGAGGAACACAAATGCGAACAAGCCTGAATGGTCCCCAGGACAATATGCAACTGAAAACTCACACCCCAGAAGTGACTCGAACTCGAATTCAGGCTTGTTCGCATTTGTGTTCCTCACATGTGCCCCAAAGAATGAGGTGATTTGGTAAAATGCTATGCCCAAGATTACTATCCGAGTGCCGGCGGTGGGGTGGTTCAAATAGCCTCGGCTATCAACTCATTATGTCCGGTCGTGATGGTCAAGTGGATTAAGGCGTCTTTTACATACCAGTTGCGTTGCTCCTAGGAGTATGGGTTCGAGTCACTTCTGGGGTGTGAGTTTTCAGTTGCATATTGTCCTGGGGACCATTCAGGCTTGTTCGCATTTGTGTTCCTCACGTGTGCCCCAAAGAATGAGGTGATTTGGTAAAATGCTATGCCCAAGATTACTATCCGAGTGCCGGCGGTGGGGTGGTTCAAATAGCCTCGGCTATCACCTCATTATGTCCGGTCGTGATGGTCAAGTGGATTAAGGCGTCTTGTACATACCAGTTGCGTTGCTCCTGGGAGTATGGGTTCGAGTCACTTCTGGGGTGTGAGTTTTCAGTTGAATATTGTCCTGGGGACCATTCAGGCTTGTTCGCATTTGTGTTCCTCACGTGTGCCCCAAAGAATGAGGTGATTTGGTAAAATGCTATGCCCAAGATTACTATCCGAGTGCCGGCGGTGGGGTGGTTCAAATAGCCTCGGCTATCACCTCATTATGTCCGGTCGTGATGGTCAAGTGGATTAAGGCGTCTTGTACATACCAGTTGCGTTGCTCCTGGGAGTATGGGTTCGAGTCACTTCTGGGGTGTGAGTTTTCAGTTATATATATATATATATATATATATATATATATATATATATATATATATATATATATATATGTCGTACCTAGTAGCCAGAACGCACTTCTCAGCCTACTATACATGGCCCGATTTGCCTAATAAGCCAAGTTTTCCTGAATTAATATATTTTTTCTAATTTTTTTCTTATGAAATGATAAAGCTACTCATTTCATTATGTATGAGGTCAATTTTTTTTTATTGGAGTTAAAATTTACGTAGATATATGACCGAACCTAACCAACCCTACCTAACCTAACCTAACCTATCTTTATAGGCTAGGTTAGGTTAGGTAGCCGAAAAAGTTAGGTTAGGTTAGGTTAGGTAGGTTAGGTAGTCGAAAAACAATTATTTCATGAAAACTTGGCTCATTAGGCAAATTGGGCCTTGCATAGTAGGCTGAGAAGTGCGTTCTGGCTACTAGGTACGACATATATATAAATATATATATATATATATATATATATATATATATATATATATATATATATATATATATATATATATATGTCGTACCTAGTAGCCAGAACGCACTTCTCAGCATACTATGCAAGAACCGATTTGCCTAATAAGCCAAGTTTTCATGAATTAATGTTTTTTCCACTACCTAACCTACCTAACCTAATTTTTTCGGCTATCTAACCTAACCTAACCTAACCTAACCTATAAAGATAGGTTAGGTTAAGTTAGGTAGGGTTGGTTAGGTTCGGTCATATATCTACGTTAATTTTAACTCAAATAAAAAGAAATTGACCTCATACATAATGAAACGGGTAGCTTTATCATTTCATAAGAAAAAAATTAGAGAAAATATATTAATTCAGGAAAACTTGGCTTATTAGGCAAATCGGGCCTTGCATAGTAGGCTGAGAAGTGCGTTCTGGCTACTGGGTACGACATATATATATATATATATATATATATATATATACAAATATATAAGGGGGGGGGGTAGGAGAAGACTATATGTGCCAGTGCACTTGAGAGCCCAACAAGGCTCTCCCGTTTGCTGCATATCGTCTTCTTCGAGGCTTATGGGTCCCCTACAAACAACCAGAGGTGGTACCCCCAATTTATGTATGTATGTATGTATGTATGTATGTATGTATGTATGTATGTATGTATATATATATATATATATATATATATATATATATATATATATATATATATATACATACATACATACATACATACATACATGCATGCATACATACATACATACATACATACATACATACATACATACATACATAAAACTAGTTGCAACAGTGAGAGCGGCAGTGACAGCAGCTTGTAAAACAACATTGCATGAATAAATCACAATAAAAGAGGCAATAAACAATAGAAGGAGACCATAAGTTTGGGTGCTTGAGGGA
Source organism: Procambarus clarkii (assembly GCF_040958095.1). Classification (NCBI taxonomy): domain Eukaryota; kingdom Metazoa; phylum Arthropoda; class Malacostraca; order Decapoda; family Cambaridae; genus Procambarus; species Procambarus clarkii. The sequence continues at coordinate 20,835,046 of NC_091188.1, forward strand.
TATTGCCTGACACCCGCCCTGGCTCACCCTACACTCACAACACCCGCCCTGGCTCACCCTACACTCACAACACCCGCCCTGGCTCACCCTACACTCACAACACCCGCCCTGGCTCACCCTACACTCACAACACCCGCCCTGGCTCACCCTACACTCACAACACCCGCCCTGGCTCACCCTACACTCACAACACAACAATCTATTCCCTTCACATTTACTCCATAGTAGTCCTCCTCTTGACCGAGTACCATTTGATACTTTCATCGACCTCGGGTTCTCGTCTTTAAAGCCTCACAACACAAGACCTATTTTCCCACGAACTCTTTGATCAGATTTTGTCGCATTCTACTTTTGTGAAAGTTCTCAGGCTTGAGACGTCCAGGTGACATTTTACAAGGGTCCCGCTCGGACAAAATGCGTCCTTTACAGATCATGACGGAAGGGTAAAAGTCACTTACTTCCAGCAGCCATCAAAGGTTCCCTCTAATATTCAGCGCTTAACACTTCATTAAGTTTCCTGAGCGACATATATTGGCTGACGATTCGCTGAGTTGGTGCTTGAGCTCTGTTACACGGGTCTGTTCTTCTCTAATTCTTCTCACCTAGTTTTACTTGTTGGTGATAGACCACAGTTCGTCCGTGCAACCACTCAACCCTCAATCAACCGGAGTACAGGATTTCAACCCTATTGGTGTCTGTCATGATCTATACTTGAAGATGTGTGTAGTCTGTCTCCAGCAATTTACTTTTAAGTACATTCCAATTGTTCGTTGGAATGAGCACAATGAGAACAATATATATATATAATATCTATGTTGCTGATTCGAGAACTTCTTTTATTTTCGTGTCCCGTTGTTCATATACAAAGCTTGAACGATTTCTTATTTAAATTCCTCCAAACAACATTTATTTGGCGTGAACTTCTGCTGAGAGGTTCAGCATAATTGTAACTGAAGATTTTTTAACTTTCCAATTCCAGTAGAATGTCTTCTCCCCTAATGGTACGTATTGTTCGGTCTCCTGTTCTCGGCACACCTCTACATTACTCTTACCTCGAGTAAAACTACATTAACCCTAGATATGATTAGTGATAAGCTAGTGGGTGAGGCTCCTGGTCATGGGCTGTGCTCTGCCATGTGTGTGGATGTCGAGAGGTATTGTGTAAACCATCGTCTCAAAATGGTTTCGAAATGCAAGAATAATACCATACGATTAATGGATAACTGGGACTCTTACGTTGACAAGAACCCCATGGATACGAGGGACGGGCTTCATCTTTTAAGCGAGGAGGTGAAAGTTTTTGCAAACCCATTAGAGTTATTAGTATGTAAGATTTCGACCACTGGATAGTGTTAAAAAATCTTACATACTACCGTGTTAATACTCATTTTAGCGGAATGAATGTAAACAATAGGAAAATATGACATCTGTAATAACTGGGTTCTCATAGAGAACCTGCAGTTGCTCCCTGCACTTGCAATAGCTCACGTTGAGTTACCCGCAGAGCTAACAACAAGACATTGACACACCAGTGACCGAGATAATAACACAAAGTAATGATCTCTCCCACTATAATATTGTAATCTTGGTTTAGGTCATCGTCCTGCCGAAACTAAATCTCGCCAGAAGACATGGAACTCTAGGAATTCTTACATCAATAATTTTACGTAGCGATAATGTCTTCCCACAAACATAATAACAAAGGATATTGATGTATCCTTTGATATGGGGATACATATATACCCATACTGATATATTTGGAAAATTTATGTAAAGAATTACACCAAGTCTTTAGCACTCACCTGAGTGCTTTTTCAGGGTCTAAGTGTGTGGTTAGGACGAGACATCTCGTCCTAACTTTGGTCCTTCATGACCTAAGAATGTCATGAAGGAAAAGAGGATTGGATCCAAGCAGCAGCCTCATTAGTCGTTGAGATGTAAGTCTCGTCCTAACCACACACTCAGACCTTGACAAAGCACTCAGTAGAGTGTGAAAAATTTGGTGTAATTCTTTACATAAATTTCCCAAATACACAGGAGTGGGTTTTCATTCAATCAATATTTTCAGTGATGCAAGGCTGTGAAGCAGCTCTACTCCTGAGATGGTGGCAAGAATCATGAAGAAAATAAGGAATTGTATAGTGAATCATGTGGTAAAAAGGATTTGGTTGAAAGCGTTTCTAATTTAACACTAATTTATTAAAATAAATTAACACTAATGCGCTTGGGTTCTTTACGTTAACACAGTGTATCACAGTCACAAAAGCAAAACAATGAGCATTCCCCAGCAGGATGGTATGCCACGGGGCAAGAATGCTTAAAGGACCACGGTCTTTATTAGCCCCTTACAAGGCAACAGTGTGAACTAACTTAACACTTGTGATAACTCTTATTGGCACTGGCCAATACAAGGGTATTCAACGGGTATTCAATAGTATACTTAAGAAACTTTTGTCAGGCGAAACACATGGAGTGACGTGATAATGATGCCTTAACTCATAAATATATATAAATTGTACACAACAAAGATATGTCAATGCCTCGAAAAGAATGCACAACAACACTAGGTCAGTACAATACGAATCATTAATATGCAACTGGTCCACTGACCACATGCTGAGCATATAAATACATTAGTCTACCCTGAGACTAATTAAATACGTAGTTCCAACGAGTCACACAGACTCCTTACAATGTGAAATAAACACTTAACACAGAAGCAAATATAGCACTGAGCACTGCAGTCACAATTCACCCTAATGTGTGTGTGTGTGATCCTAATGATCGAATAACTCAGCTGACTGGGTGTTATCACACAGGCTAACGATCCATCAGAAGCGACACATTACCTTGGTTATACAGACTTCCGTCCGTTGCAGATGTAAGGTGAAGTCTTACTGACACCTTACATGGTGGATTCCTGGTAATCGACATCAATAAGCGCGAATTTAACATTTACGATGGCCAGGACTCCTTCACTTACTCACTTCTTCTGCACCATGCTAACGCAACCCGTCCTCTTAAAAATAACGTCACTTTTGGCTCACATGCGCACTATGGCCAAATTTGGACGTAATTTGAAATGAAATCGACTCACAAAAGTGACGTACTGTTCCGTTTTCTGTTTGAGTCGTCCGGCTTACGCGGTAAGGTAAAAAGAGGAAACTTCCAATTAACGTTTTTCAAAACGTTTTGAAACTTTATGAGAATTTCCTGCCCACCTAACCTATCAGAGGGCCCTTAACTTACTGTTGTTAGAAAACAAAATCCAAATTTATTCTCTATTTTTTTCATTTTCAAATTACGTCCATTTTCGGTCATACGGGCAAATGGCCAAAAGCGACGTTATTTTTAATAGGACAGGTACCTGCGATGATCCGCTGACAACGTCGACTCGGTCTGTCTAATTTCTCAAAGCCTCGTAGCATTATGTAAGTAATGCATAAATATAACATATTTACTCTCTGTAATGTTGGTGCTGAATATAGAACATGAAAAACATATCTTTACTCTGAAATAATATAATTTTATAATAAAATTGGGTCTATCTAATTACCCAAAGCCACAACATTGTCGCTTGGAGTGTCGACTTCTTATGGCGTCTTCTGCCACCTAGTTTTGTCCAATTTCGTTATAAAATTATATTATATCAGTATAGAAATAAGTTTTTTCATGTTCTACATTCAGCACCAACAATATAGTGAATAAATATGTCATATTTCGTCATTACTTACGTAATGCTAGGAGGCTTTGGGTAGCTTTGGGTAAACAGACAGACCCCCGTCGACCCAGCAGTGTCGATGTGTTCCCCCCCCCCCCCATACAGATGCTGCCCGTTGCTAATATGTGCAGGCAGAAGGGATGTGTGATGAGACACACTGTGCAAGGAACGTGTGCAAGATACACTGACATAAAGACCAAGATGGCTGTTACTCACACATATGGTAGTACACACAGAAATGGGGTTGATAGCACTACACCCGTACACAGATCTCATCTCATATAATTCACTCCCGAGTGTGGATACAAGCCACTGGGTACTCCTCTTTCAAACCTGGCAAAAAGATATCCAAAGACATTGCACTAGCGTATACAGACTTGGTTACATGTGTTGCTGGGAGGCAATAAACCCAATAGTTAAAGAGAGCCTTATCTTTGGAACAGATGCAGAGGCGCCAACATTGCATTACTTACTGCAATGTGAAGCAAATGAAGCACTGCGCATCAAACTAAACATTAATCTAACGAGAGCAGCTGCATTAGATGCAAAATCCACAGCAACTACAATGATTAGAAAAGCACTTGAAAAATGGGACACACATGTGAACACTGTGCATCTATATCCACCAACAAGATAATGTTATTTAAACAAAACTGAAACCAGTGTGTTAAAACAGAAGCTCACTATTATGGGCTCACTATAGCGTGTGCTACATGAACATATCGTTCTGAGTAGCTAAATCTAAAACAACATGTGGATACATCATGTTGTTCCTGGAAATATTAAGAGGCAGAATTAGATTTTGTCAAAGCATTTCAAAGTGCAGCCAACCACTCAATTCCACTGTAAAAACAGTCCACCATACCCCACCAAGATCATTGGTACTATTGCGAAAGTGTCAAAGAACTCAATTATAGACTCAACAGCCCAAGAAAGCTTTACAAAAAGCAGCCAAGTGACCGTAACAGTACCTTACTCTGAGAGGTCAAGGAACATGTGCATCAAGAGACCAGGATAATCAAGGAACAAACGTGGCTGGAATGGTATTCACATCTGAATGAACACATCTCTCTTGAAGAGATGTGGCAGGAAATCAACAGAGCCAAAGGAAATAAAACATCAAAAGCCCCACTCAGCCTTCAGATTCTCAAAAGGAAGCCAAATTACTTGCAACCAAATTTTCAGAAAGAGAAGCCAGTAATTAGCTTCCACCAGATGTACTAGCAGTGCAGAAAGGATTAGAGGAAGAAAGTTGGCACATAAACCTAACAGCATGCAGAAGCCTCTGACACTAATACCCGTTTCACAGTGTATGTACTCAATTGGGCTAAGAAAAACTCCAAAGATACATCCCCTCGAGACGACAAAATAGCCTATAAAATTATTAGAAACCTCGACCCAAAAGGAGACGCTGCATACCTCAGGTTAATTAATTTGCCTGGACTTCTTAAACTAGACTTACAGCTTAGAATAGGACAGACATAATGCCGATCACAAAACCCAAAACCCTAACCCAAGGCCCATCTCTATCCAAAGCTGTGCAACCATGAAGGCTGACAGAATGGCTCTCAACAGACTTGAGTGGAAAATGCCTAAACTGCACCTGGACACGTATGCCTTTAGAAAAGGCGTTGATACAGTGGATTGTATTACCACTCTGTCATCCCACCTGAATGACAGACCAGGAATGCTGATATTTCCGGACCTGGACTATATGAGCAGTAGCTCCAATAGATACTACTCAACAAAATGTTGATGATGATGAGCAAAAAGACTCAACATCACCCTAAACTAGATCCCATCCCATGTTGGAATCCCATTAAATGATAAAGCCGATGAAACTGCTAAGTTTGCAAATCGTCATCCAGTGATCCACAAAACAATCCAACCCAACCTATAGTACCTAAAAAAACACCATTTTTAATGGTCCTATCCTTTTCCAAATCTTTTTTTGATATAACTGAAAAAAACACTTTAGGTTTTGTGTTTGCTTGCCCTGCTATGTGAACTTTATAGTTTATTTTTGCCTTCCTTATATCCTTTTTAACATTTCTAACCAGTTTGACGAATTCTTATTCTAATCCAAAGGATTCTTAATCATTTTGTACCAAGCTCCTTTTCTACCTCTAAGGTTCTTCAGATCCTTTGCTATCCATTTCGGGTCATTATAATCGATCTTTTCAATTTGTATGGTATTCTACGTTTCTGGGCTTTGTTTAGAGTATTTTTAAATAAGTTATATTTTGAATCCACATCGAAATCTCTTTTTACGTCACCCATCGCTGGGTTCACGTCTCGCCCACCCCCCATGCCCAGGACTTTCCAATCAATTTAACCCCCAAAATTCCTTAGGCCATTATAACCAGCTTTTCGGAAATCGAAACTTTAGCAGAATTTTCACCTACATATGTATTCAATTCTATGCAAAATCTGATTTCTTTGTGGTCACTGTTCCCTAACTCACTCCCTATTTCGATGTCATTAATTTGTGTCTTCCTGATAGTTAACACTAAGCTTTAATGTGGCGCTTAAGGAAGCAATGGTCAATTAATTCTAGAAAATCTTTTGCTTCATTATTCCCTGATCTGGTACTCCAGTTTATTCCACTAAAATTAAAGTCACCCATGACACAAATACAGTTAGACCGAGATGCTCTAAATATTTCATCCAATAGATGCTTTGCTTACATTCTGTCTAAGTTTGGAGGCCTGGTGGCCTCCTCCTTGTGCTTACGGGCGTTGAGCTCCGGTTCTTTGGTTCCGCCTCTCAAATGTCAATCAACTGGTGTACAGGTTCCTGAGCCTACTGGGCTCTATCATATCTACACTTGAAACTGTGTATGGAGTCAGCCTCCACCACATTACTTCCTAACCATTTGTCTACTACTCTGACACTGAAAAAAATCATTCTAATGTCTCTATGGCTCATTTGGGCACTCAATTTCCACCTGAGTCCCCTAGTGTGTTTGCCCCCTGGGGTTAAATATAGTCTTTATATACCCAATCAATTCCTCTGAGAATCTTGTATGTTGTGATCATGTCTCCCCTAACTCTTCTGTCTTCCTGCGACATGAAGTTTAATTCCCGTTGTCTCTCCTCGAAGCTCATACCACTCAGTTCAGGTACTAGTCTTGTGGCAAATCTTTGAACCTTTTCCTGTGTAGTCTAATATTTGATTAGATATGGACTCCTTGCTGGAGCTGCATATTCCAGGATTAATCTGACATATTTGATATATAAAGTTCCGAATGATTCCTTATACACGTTTCTAAAGGCAGTTCTTATGTTGGCCAACCTGGCATATGCCGCTGATGTTATCCTCTTGATATGGGCGTCAGGGGACAGGTCTGGCGTGATATCAATCCCCAAGTCCTTCTCTCTCTCGCTCTCTGACTCTTGAAGAATTTCATCTCCCAAATGATACCTAGTATCTGGCCTCCTGCTCCCTACACCTTTCTTCATTTCATTACATTTGCTTGGGTTAAACTCTAACAACCATTTGTTCGACTATTCCTTCAGTTTGTTCAAGTCTTCTTGAAGTCTCAAGCAGTCCTCCTCTGTCTTAATCCTTCTCGTAATTTTGGCATCGTCAACAAACATTGGGAGGAATGAGTCTATACCCTCTGGGAGATCATTTACGTATATCAGAAACAGGATAGGTCCGAATACAGAGCCCTGTGGGACTCCACTGGTGACTTCACGCCAATCTCAGGTCTCACCCCCTCACTGTAACTCTCTGTTTCCTATGGCTTAGGTACTCTCTTATCAACTGGAGCACCTTACCAGTTACTCCTGCCTTTCTCTCCAGCTTTTGTACCAGCCTCTTGTGGGGTACTGTGACAAAGGCTTTCTGACAGTCTGTGTGTACTCACCTCGTTGTACTCACCTGGTTGTGCTTGCGGGGGTTGAGCTCTGGCACTTTAATCCCGCCTCTCAACTGTCAATCATCTGGTGTACAGGTTCCTAAGCCTATTGGGCTCTGTCATATCTACACTTGAAACGGAGTATGGAGCCTCCACCACATCACTGCCTTATGCATTCCATCTGTTAACTACTCTGACACTGAAAAAGTTCTTTCTAACGTTCCTGTGGCTCATTTGGGTACTCCGTTTCCACCTGTGTCCCCCTTTTCGCTTTTCACCCGTGTTAAACTGTTTATCCTTATCTACCCTGTCAATTCCTCTGAGAATTTTGTAGGTAGTGATCATGTCTCCCCTTTCTCTTCTGTCTTCCAGTGTCGGGAAGTGCCTGTCACGCAGCCATTCTTCGTAACTGAAGCGTCTTAGTTCTTGGACTAGTCTAGTGGCATACCTCTGAACTTTTTCCAGCTTCATCTTGTGCTTGACAAGGTACGGGCTCCATGCTGGGGCCATATTCTCCAGGATTGGTCTTACATATATAGTATACAAAGTACTGAATGATTCCTTACACAGGTTACACATACACCGCAGATGTTATTCTCTTTATGTAGGCTTCAGGAGACAGGTTTGGAGTGATGTCAACTCATAGATTTTTCTCTTTGTTCGTTTCATGAAGGACTTCATCTCCTATTCTGTATCCTATGTCTGGCCTCCTGTGTCTACCGCCTAGTTTCCTTACCTTACATTTTCTCGGGGTTAAACTTTAGTAGCCATTTGTTGAACCATTTATTCAGATTGTCTCAGTCATTTTGTAGCCTCATATTATTTTCCTTTGTCTTAATCCTCTTCATAATGTTTGAATTATTAGCAAACAATGAGAGGAACGATTCTATACGTTCCTGGAAGATAATGTATTTATATAAAAACAATATAGGTCCCAGGACTGAACTCCACTGGTGACGCCTTGCCAATCTGAGACCTCACCCCTCAGAGTGACTCCCTGTCATCTGTTGCTTAGGTACTCCCTTATCCAATGGAGTACCTTCCCTTTCACTCCAGCCATTATTTCTCTTGATTTTTGTTGCATGGTCGAAAAATTCAATTTATCCTGTGAGGCAGGACTTGCTATCCCTGAACACAGGCTGATGTTGTGTTGCAAAGTTCTTTCGCTCCTGATGTTGCACTAGCTTTTTTCGCACAATCTTTTCCATCAACTAGCATGGTATGCAAGTTAGTGACACTGGCCTGTAGTTCAGTGCCTCCTGCCTATCCTCCTTCTGGTAAATCGGGACTACATTAGCCGTCTTCCAAATTTTTGGCAGTTCACCTGTTTGGCTAGTGGCAGGCACAGTGCTTCTGCTCCTTCCTTTAGTATCCATGGTGAGATTCTATCCAGGCCTATAGCCCATGTCACATTCAGTTCTAGCTAAAGCTTCATTACATTCCCACTGGTAATCACAAAGTCCTCTAGTGGTGCCTCGTTAACTATTCCCTCTCTTCTCTCTGGAACGTCTCCTTGCTCTAATGTTGAGACCTCCTGGAATTTCGTATTGAGTTCCTCACACACTTCCTTATCGGTTGTAGTGAATTTGTCTGCCCCTATCCTCAGTTTCATTACCTGTTAATTCACTGTTGTTTTTCTCCTGATGTGGCAGTGCAGTAATTAAGGTTGAGTCTTTGCCTAGCTTCCTATGTCATTTTCGTATTGCCCTTCTGCCTCTCTTCTCACCCTGACGTATCTATTCCTAGCACTCTGGTGTCTTATTTTTAAATTTCTCCACGGCCTTGTACATGATGCTTTGCTAGTTTTCATCTCTGATTAAACCATGAGTTGCTCATATGCATTTCGTTGTTTTCCTTTTGGACCAGGACAAACTTGTCTGCTGCCTCCTTACACTCCTGCGTGATGTAGTCCATCATGCTTTGGGCCGTCTTTCCCCTGATCTCTGTTTCCCATGTTCTCTCTGTTAGGAATTTTCTTAACTCCTCATAGTTTTCCGTTCGAAATTCCAGCCTTTTGTTTTCAGGTCCCTTCCTTGAGTACGTTAACCCTTCTTCGATCAGATACTCCAACATCAGTACACTGTGGTCGCTCATTCCTACTAGGGCCTCGAAAGCGATTTCCCTTATGTCGGAGTCGTTCAGAGTGAAAACTAGGTCGAGCCTCGCTGGTTCATCGTTTCCTCTCATTCTTGTGGGTTCCCTGATAAGGGAACTTAAAACGTTTTTTAAGTTTCTTAAAACGTTTGCTTGAAGTGTGGCTTAAAACGTTTTTTGTCGTCACCTCCAATAGTTTAGCTCTCCATGTATCCTCACCTCCATGCGGTTTCATGTTCTCCCAGTCTATCCTACCGAGATTGAAGTCCCTCATGATGAGCAGATGGGATCGATTTCTCCAGGTAACAGAGGCTGCTCTCTCAATTATAGTGTTAACTGCCATGTTGTCTCTGTCATACAAGAGTATGACAGAGACAACATGGCAGTTAACACTATAATTGAGAGAGTAGCCTCTGTTACCTGGAGAAATCGATCCCATCTGCTCATCATGGGTCACCGTCGTTTTGGGGGCATATGAATGGTTATGTGAAAGTTGTTCAATGTCACCCAATATTTTTTGACTAGTTGTATATGAAAATGGCTGCAATTGTTCCAAGTTTCAGTACTGCAGCCTAAATAGAAAGGGAGATATAATTTTTTTTTTTTTCAACGAAAATTACACATTTTCAAGTAACTTCAAACTTTTCACCTTTTCAGATATAATCATTCTATGACACTTTACTGACACATTAGCATATAATAAAGGATCTGAGGTTTGGGAATTTCCAAAACATTTTAGTTTTCATAATACAAATAGTCAAAGTTGCTCCCAAAAAGTATGCAATTATGTCATGTTTATTGCTATTATAAAGTCAATAAATGAATTTAGGATAAAACGCTTCCTTTAGATTTTAGAGACATACACTCTACATATAAGGTGTAAGTTTCATGTAAATTGAATAAAAATGAAAGAGTTACAAGATCTTTTATGTTACTGGAAAATAAATAAGAAAATAGTAAAGTCGAAGGTGCTGCCATCTGTGGCTGAGGTTGACATCAACCAATTTTCTCCCAAATTGGCACCCTTACAGATAGGCTTACGTGCAGTCAGGTATAAGTTTCATGCAAATCGTCCGATAAAAAAAAACACAAATTGAAAATAATATATATTTTATTTTAACTTGTGTGTGTGTACTCATCTAGTTGTACTCACCTAGTTGTGTTTGCGGGGGTTGAGCTCTGGCTCTTTGGTCCCGCCTCTCAACCGTCAATCAACAGGTGTACAGATTCCTGAGCCTATCGGGCTCTATCATATCTACACTTGAAACTGTGTATGGAGTCAGCCTCCACCACATCACTTCCTAATGCATTCCATTTGTCAATCACTCTGACACTAAAAAAGTTCTTTGTGTGTGTGTGTGTGTGTGTGTGTGTACTCACCTATTTGTGCTTGCAGGATCGAGCATTGACTCTAGGATCCCGCCTTTCCAGCTATCGGTTGTTTACAACAATGACTCCTGTCCCATTTCCCCTATCATACCTAGTTTTAAAAGTATAAATAGCATTTGCTTCCACAACCTGTTCCCCAAGTGCATTCCATTTTTCCACCACTCTCACGCTAAAAGAAAACTTCCTAACATCTCTGTGACTCATCTGAGTTTCCAGTTTCCACCCATGTCCCCTCGTTCTGTTATTATTACGTGTGAACATTTCATCTATTTCCACTTTGTCAATTCCCCTGAGTATTTTATATGTCCCTATCATATCTCCTCTCTCCCTTCTTTTCTCTAGTATCGTAAGGTTCAGTTCCTTCAGACGCTCTTCATATCTCATCCCTCGTAACTCTGGGACAAGCCTCGTCGTAAACCTCTGAACCTTCTCCAGTTTCTTTATGTGTTTCTTCAGGTGGGGGCTCCATGATGGCGCGGCATACTCTAAGAAGGGTCTCACGTAGGCAGTGTAAAGCGCCCTAAAAGCCTCCTCATTTAGGTTTCTGAATGAAGTTCTAATTTTCGCCAGTGTACAGTACGCTGCTGTCGTTATCCTATTTATATGTGCCTCGGGAGTTAGATTAGGTGTGTGTGTGTGTGTGTGTGTGTACTCACCTAATTGTACTCACCTAATTGTGCTTGCGGGGGTTGAGCTCTGGCTCTTTGGTCCCGCCTCTCAACCGTCAATCAACTGGTGTACAGATTCCTGAGCCTATTGGGCTCTATCATATCTACATTTGAAACTGTGAATGGAGTCAGCCTCCACCACATCACTTCCTAATGCATTCCATTTGCTAGCTACTCTGACACTGAAAAAGTTCTTTCTAACGTCTCTGTGGCTCATTTGGGTACTCAGCTTCCACCTGTGTCCCCTTGTTCGCGTCCCACCAGTGTTGAAAAGTTCATCCTTGTTTACCCGGTCGATTCCCCTGAGGATTTTGTAGGTTGTGATCATGTCCCCCCTTACTCTTCTGTCTTCCAGTGTCGTGAGGTGCATTTCCCGCAGCCTTTCCTCATAACTCATGCCTCTTAGTTCTGGGACTAGTCTAGTAGCATACCTTTGGACTTTTTCCAGCTTCGTCTTGTGCTTGACAAGGTACGGGCTCCATGCTGGGGCCGCATACTCCAGGATTGGTCTTACATATGTGGTGTACAAGATTCTGAATGATTCCTTACACAGGTTCCTGAACGCCGTTCTGATGTTAGCCAGTCTCGCATATGCCGCAGACGTTATTCTCTTTATGTGGGCTTCAGGAGACAGGTTTGGTGTGATATCAACTCCTAGATCTTTCTCTCTGTCTGTTTCATTAAGTACTTCATCTCCTATTCTGTATCCTGTGCCTGGCCTCCTGTTTCCACTGCCTAGTTTCATTACTTTGCATTTACTCGGGTTGAACTTCAACAGCCATTTGTTGGACCATTCACTCAGTCTATCCAGGTCATCTTGTAGCCTCCTACTATCATCCTCTGTTTCAATCCTCCTCATAATTTTTGCATCGTCGGCAAACATTGAGAGGAACGAATCTATACCCTCTGGGAGATCATTTACATATACCAGAAACAGTATAGGTCCAAGGACTGACCCCTGCGGGACTCCACTTGTGACGTCTCGCCAATTTGAGACTTCACTCCTCACACTGACTCGTTGTCTCCTGTTGCTTAGGTACTCCTTAATCCAATGGAGTACCTTCCCTTTCACTCCAGCCTGCATCTCCAGCTTTTTCACTAGCCTCTTGTGTGGTACCGTATCAAAGGCTTTCTGGCAATCAACATGTGTATAGGTTCCTTAGCCTATTGGGCTCTATCATATCTACACTTGAAACTGTGTATGAAATCAGCCTCCACCACATCACTTCCTAATGCATTCCATTTGTCAACCACTCTGACACTAAAAAAGTTCTTTCTAATATCTCTGTGGCTCATTTGGGCACTCAGTTTCCACCTGTGTCCCCAAGTGCGTGTGCCCCTTGTGTTAAACAGCCTGTCTTTATGAACCCTGTCGATTCCCTTGAGGATCTTGAATGTGGTGATCATGTACCCCCTAACTCTTCTGTCTTCCAAGGAAGTGAGGTTTAATTCCCGTAGTCTCTCCTCGTAGCTCATACCTCTCAGCTCGGGTACTATTCTGGTGGCAAACCTTTGAACCTTTTCCAGTTTAGTCTTATGCTTGACTAGATATGGACTCCATGCTGGAGCCGCATACTCCAGGATTGGTCTGACATATTGGTCTATAATTTTCTGAAAGATTCCTTACACAAGTTTCTAAATGCCATTCTTATGTTAGCCAACCTGGCATATGCTGCTGATGTCATCCTCTTGATATGAGCTTTAGGGGACAGGTCTGGCGTGATATCAACCCCCAGGTCTTTCTCTCTCTCTGACTCTTGAAGTATTTCATCTCCCAAAATGTACCTTGTATCGGGTCTCCTGCTTCCTACCCCTATCTTCATTACATTACATTTGCTTGGGTTAAACTCTAACAGCCATTTGTTCGACCAATCCTGCAGCTTGTCCAGGTCTTCTTGAAGCCTCAAGCTGTCCTCCTCTGTGTTAATCCTTCTCATAATTTTGGCGTCGTCAGGAAACATTGAGAGGAATGAGTCTATACCCTCTGGGAGATCAGGATAGGTCCAAGTACAGAGCCCAGTGGGACTCCACTGGTGACTTCACGCCAGTCTGAGGTCTCACCCCTCACTGTAACTCTCTGCTTCCTATTGTTTAGGTACTCCCTTATCCACTGGAGCGCCCTACCAGTTACTCCTGCCTGTTTCTCCAGCTTATGCATCAACCTTTTATGGGGTACTGTGTCAAAGGCTTTCCGACAGTCCAAAAAAATGCAGTCCGCCCACCCTTCTCTTTCTTGTTTAATCTTTGTCACCTGATCGTAGAATTCTATCAAGCCTGTAAGGCAAGATTTACCCTCCCTGAACCCATGTTGATAGTTTGTCACGAAGTCTCTTCTCTCCAGATGTGTTACTAGGTTTTTTCTCACATTCTTGTCCATCACCTTGCATGGTATACAAGTTAAGGACACTGGCCTGTAGTTCAGTGCCTCTTGTCTGTCACCCTTTTTGTATATTGGTACTACATTAGCAGTCTTCCATATTTCTGGTAGGTCCTCCGTTTCCAGTGACCTACCATACACTATGGAGAGTGGTAAGCAAAGTGCTCCTGCACACTCTTTCAACACCAATGGCGATATTCCATCCAGCCCAACAGCTTTTCTCACATCCAGCTCCAATAGGTGCTTCTTGACCTCATCTCTTGTAATTTCGAACCTATCCAAGGTCACCTGGTTTGCTGCCACCTCTTCTAGCGCCGTGACTTCTCCCTGTTCTATTGTAAAGACCTCCTGGAACCTTTTGTTGAGTTCTTCACACACCTATTTGTCATTCTCTGTGTACCTGTCCTCGCCCACCCTAAGTTTCATCACCTGTTCCTTTACTGTTGTCTTCCTCCTGATGTGACTGTGTAGTAGCTTTGGTTCGGTCTTGGCTTTATTAGCTATATCATTTTCATACCTTTTCTCAGCTGCTCTTCTCTCACTGACATACTCGTTCCTGGTTCTCTGGTATCTCTCTCTACTTTCTGGTGTTCTGTTATTACGGAAGTTCCTCCATGCCCTTTTGTTCAGCCCCTTTGCTTTCATACATTCCCTATTAAACCACGGATTCTTCCTTTGCTTCTCTGTTTTTTCCTGTTGGGCTGGGACAAACCTGCTTACAGCCTCCTGACATTTTTTGGTGACATAGTCCATCATGTCTTGTACGGACTTGGTTCCGAGTTCTGTGTCCCAATGTATATCCCATAGGAATTTATTCATTTCCTCATAGTTTCCCTTTCGGTACGCCAGCCCTTTGGTTCCCAGTTCTTTTTTAGGGGTGATAATTCCCAGCTCAACCAGGTACTCAAAGCTCAATACACTACGATCACTCATTCTCATTTGTGTGTGTGTGTGTGTGTGTGTGTGTGTGTGTGTGTGTGTTAATGTATGTGTGTGTGTGTGTGTGTGTGTGTGTGTGTGTGTGTGTGTGTGTGTGTGTGTGTGTGTGTGTGTGTGTGTGTGTGTGTGTGTGTACTCACCTAATTGTGCTTGCGGGGGTTGAGCTTCGGCTCTTTGGTCCCGCCTCTCAACTGTCAATCAACTGGTGTACACATTCCTGAGCCTACTGGGCTCTATCATATCTACATGTGAAACTGTGTATGGAGTCAGCCTCCACCACATCACTTCCTAGTGCATTCCATTTATTAACTACACTGACACTGAAAAAATTCTTCCTAACGTCTCTGAGGCTCATCTGGGTACTAAGTTTCCACCTGTGTCCCCTTGTTCGTGTCCCACCCGTGCTGAAGAGTTTGTCTTTGTCCACCCTGTCAATTCCCCTGAGAATTTTGTAGGTGGTTATCATGTCTCCCCTTACTCTTCTGTTTTCCAGGGATGTGAGGTTCAGCTCCTTTAGCCTTTCCTCGTAGCTCATTCCTCTCAGTTCCGGGACGAGCCTGGTGGCATACCGCTGAATCTTCTCTAACTTTGTCTTGTGTTTAACTAGATATGGACTCCAGGCTGGAGCTGCATACTCCAGGATTGGTCTTACATAAGTGGTATACAGGGTCCTGAAAGATTTCTTACACAAGTTTCTAAAGGCAGTTCTTATGTTGGCCCGTCAAGCATATGCCGCTGATGATATTCTTTTGATGTGGGCCTCAGGGGACAGGTTCGGTGTGATATCAACCCCCAGATCTTTCTCTCTATTTGACTCTTTTAGTATTTCACCTCCCAGATGATACCTTGTGTTCAGCCTCCTGCTCCCTTCGCCTAATTTCATTACCTTACACTTTCGTGAGTTGAACTTTAGCAGCCAGTTTCTAGACCATTCCTCCAGTTTGTCCAGGTCATCCTGTAGTCTCTGTCTATCTTCATTCGTCTTGATTCTTCTCATAATTTTTGAATCATCAGCAAACATTGAGAGGAATGAGTCTATACTCACCAGAAGATCGTTCACATATATTAGAAACAGGATGGGTCCAAGTACTGAGCCCAGTGAGACTCCACTGGTGACATCTCGCCACTCTGATGTTTCCCTCCTCACCGTTACTCGCTGTTTCCTGTTGCTTAAGTACTCCCTTATCAACTGGAGCACCTTCCCTTTTACTCCTGCCTGTTGCTCCAACTTTTTTAACAGCCTTTTATGGGGTACTGTGTCAAAGGCTTTCTGGCAGTCCAGGAAAATGCAGTCGGCCCACCCTTCTCTTTGTGTGTATTCACCTAGTTGTATTCACCTAGTTGTGTTTGCGGGGGTTGAGCTTTGCTCTTTCGGCCCGCCTCTCAACTGTTAATCAACTGTTTACTTACTACTTTTTTTCCCACACCACACACACACACACCCCAGGAAGCAGCCCGTGACAGCTGACTAACTCCCAGGTACCTACTTACTGCTAGGTAACAGGGGAATTCAGGGTGAAAGAAACTTTGCCCATTTGTTTCTGCCGGGTGCGGGAATCGAACCCGCACCACAGAATTATGAGTCCTGCGTGCTATCCACCAGGCTACCAGGCCCCCGGTAGTGTGTGTGTGTGTGTGTGTGTGTGTGTGTGTGTGTGTGTGTGTGTGTGTGTGTGTGTGTGTGTGTGTGCGTGCGTGCGCGGGAGTGTGTGTGTGTGTGTGTGTGTGTGTGTGTGTACTCACCTAATTGTACTCACCTAATTGTGCTTGCGGGGGTTGAGCTCTGGCTCTTTGGTCCCGCCTCTCAACCGTCAATCAACTGGTGTACAGATTCCTGAGCCTATTGGGCTCTATCATATCTACATTTGAAACTGTGAATGGAGTCAGCCTCCACCACATCACTTCCTAATGCATTCCATTTGCTAGCTACTCTGACACTGAAAAAGTTCTTTCTAACGTCTCTGTGGCTCATTTGGGTACTCAGCTTCCACCTGTGTCCCCTTGTTCGCGTCCCACCAGTGTTGAAAAGTTCATCCTTGTTTACCCGGTCGATTCCCCTGAGGATTTTGTAGGTTGTGATCATGTCCCCCCTTACTCTTCTGTCTTCCAGTGTCGTGAGGTGCATTTCCCGCAGCCTTTCCTCATAACTCATGCCTCTTAGTTCTGGGACTAGTCTAGTAGCATACCTTTGGACTTTTTCCAGCTTCGTCTTGTGCTTGACAAGGTACGGGCTCCATGCTGGGGCCGCATACTCCAGGATTGGTCTTACATATGTGGTGTACAAGATTCTGAATGATTCCTTACACAGGTTCCTGAACGCCGTTCTGATGTTAGCCAGTCTCGCATATGCCGCAGACGTTATTCTCTTTATGTGGGCTTCAGGAGACAGGTTTGGTGTGATATCAACTCCTAGATCTTTCTCTCTGTCTGTTTCATTAAGTACTTCATCTCCTATTCTGTATCCTGTGCCTGGCCTCCTGTTTCCACTGCCTAGTTTCATTACTTTGCATTTACTCGGGTTGAACTTCAACAGCCATTTGTTGGACCATTCACTCAGTCTATCCAGGTCATCTTGTAGCCTCCTACTATCATCCTCTGTTTCAATCCTCCTCATAATTTTTGCATCGTCGGCAAACATTGAGAGGAACGAATCTATACCCTCTGGGAGATCATTTACATATACCAGAAACAGTATAGGTCCAAGGACTGACCCCTGCGGGACTCCACTTGTGACGTCTCGCCAATCTGAGACCTCACCCCTCACACAGACTCGTTGTCTCCTGTTGCTTAGGTATTCCTCTATCCACCGGAGTACCTTCCCTCTCACTCCAGCCTGCATCTCCAACTTTCGCACTAGCCTCTTGTGTGGCACTGTATCAAAGGCTTTCTGACAATCCAAAAATATGCAGTCTGCCCACCCTTCTCTTTCTTGCCTTATTTTTGTTGCCTGGTCGTAGAATTCAAGTAACCCTGTGAGGCAGGACCTGCCATCCCTGAACCCATGTTGATGCTGTGTTACAAAGTTCCTTCGCTCCAGATGCTCCACTAGTTTTTTTCGCACAATCTTCTCCATCAGCTTGCATGGTATGCAGGTTAGGGACACTGGCCTGTAGTTCAGTGCCTCCTGTCTATCCCCTTTCTTGTATATCGGGACTACGTTAGCTGCTTTCCAAATATCTGGCAGTTCCCCTGTTGCCAGTGATTTGTTATACACTATGGAGAGTGGTAGGCTCAGTTCTCTTGCTCCTTCCTTTAGAACCCAAGGGGAGATTCCATCTGGGCCTATAGCCTTCGTCACGTCCAACTCTAGTAAACACTTCCTTACTTCCCCACTGGTAATCTCAAACTCTTCCAGTTGTTCCTGGTTAGCTATTCCCTCACTTACCTCTGGAATTTCTCCTTGTTCTAAGGTGAAGATCTCCTGGAATTTCTTATTCAATTCCTCACACACTTCCTTGTCATTTGTAGTGAATCCTTCCGCCCCTATCCTTAATCTCATAACCTGTTCCTTTACTGTTGTTTTTCTCCTAATGTGGCTATGCAACAATTTAGGCTGAGTCTTTGCCTTGCTTGCGATGTCATTTTCGTATTGTCTTTCTGCCTCTCTTCTCATCCTGACATATTCATTCCTGGCATTCTGGTATCTTTCTCTGCTCTCCAGTGTCCTGTTATTCCTATAGTTTCTCCATGCCCTTTTACTTTGCTGCTTAGCTAGCCTACATCTTTGATTAAACCATGGGTTTCTCATCTTCATTTCTCTGTTTTCCTTTTGGACTGGGACAAACTTGTTTGCTGCGTCCTTGCACTTCTGCGTGATGTAATCCATCATATCTTGGGCCGTCTTTCCCCTGAGCTCTGTTTCCCATGCTATATCTGTTAGGAATTTTCTTATCCCCTCATAGTTTCCCTTTCGGTATGCTAACCTTTTGGTTTCGGTATCCCTCCTCGAGTTCAATAACCCTTCTTCAATCAAGTACTCAAACACCAGTACACTGTGGTCGCTCATTCCTACTGGGTCCTCAAAACCGATTTCTCTTATGTCGGAGTCGTTCAGAGTGAAGACTAGGTCGAGTCTCGCTGGTTTGTCATTGCCTCTCATCCTTGTGGGTTCTCCGACATGCTGCGTTAAAAAGTTGCTTGTCACCACCTCCAATAGTTTGGCTCTCCACGTATCCTCGCCTCCATGCGGTTCCTTGTTCTCCCAGTCAATCTTTCCGTGATTGAAGTCGCCCATGATGAGCAGGTGGGATCTATTTCTACAGGCAGCAGAGGCTGCCCTCTCAATTATAGTGTTAACTGCCTTGTTGTTGTTTTCATACTCTTGACTGGGTCTCTTGTCATTTGGTGGAGGGTTGTATATTACTGCTACTACTATTCTTGGTCCTCCCATTGTTATGGTGCCTGCTATGTAGTCTCTGAACTCCTCACAGCCCGGGATGGCCATCTCCTTAAAACTCCATTCCCTTCTCATGAGTAGGGCCACTCCGCCTCCTCCTCTACCTTCCCTCTCTTTCCTTATTACTGTATACTCCTGGGGAAACACGGCATTCGTTATGATTCCAGAGAGTTTTGTTTCAGTGAGTCCGATTACATCTGGGTTAACTTCTTGTGCTCTTTCCCTTAGTTCACTTGTCTTGCTTGTGATCCCATCTATGTTCGAGTACATCACCCTGAAACTGACTCTCTTCTGCTTCTTTTCTGGGGGGGACCTTTGGGATCTGGGGTGAGTGGGAGCTGGGGGGACCTGGCACGGGGGGATTGGTGGAGGAGGGAGGGCTTGGGGTGGTGGGGGAGAGGGGGAGGGTACAGGGGGTGGATAAGAGGGGGAGGGTACAGGGGGTGGATAAGAGGGGGAGGGTACAGGGGGTGGATAAGAGGGGGAGGGTACAGGGGGTGGGTAAGAGAGGGAGGGTTGGGGAAGCATGGGGGGAGGAGAGGCTGTGGGGGATAGGGGAGATGGGGGGGCTTGGGGGGAGAGAAAAGGGTGGAGGGCTTGGGGGGCGTGGGGGAAAAGGGAGGGCTGAGGTGGGTGAGGAAGAGGGGAGGGTTTAGGGGAGTGGGGGAGAGGGGAAGACTTAGGTGGGGTGGGGGAGA
>NC_091188.1:20860189-20902689 GCF_040958095.1 Procambarus clarkii
TCTTCTGTTTTCCAGGGATGTGAGGTTCAGCTCCTTTAGCCTTTCCTCGTAGCTCATTCCTCTCAGTTCCGGGACGAGCCTGGTGGCATACCGCTGAATCTTCTCTAACTTTGTCTTGTGTTTAACTAGATATGGACTCCAGGCTGGAGCTGCATACTCCAGGATTGGTCTTACATAAGTGGTATACAGGGTCCTGAAAGATTTCTTACACAAGTTTCTAAAGGCAGTTCTTATGTTGGCCCGTCAAGCATATGCCGCTGATGATATTCTTTTGATGTGGGCCTCAGGGGACAGGTTCGGTGTGATATCAACCCCCAGATCTTTCTCTCTATTTGACTCTTTTAGTATTTCACCTCCCAGATGATACCTTGTGTTCAGCCTCCTGCTCCCTTCGCCTAATTTCATTACCTTACACTTTCGTGAGTTGAACTTTAGCAGCCAGTTTCTAGACCATTCCTCCAGTTTGTCCAGGTCATCCTGTAGTCTCTGTCTATCTTCATTCGTCTTGATTCTTCTCATAATTTTTGAATCATCAGCAAACATTGAGAGGAATGAGTCTATACTCACCAGAAGATCGTTCACATATATTAGAAACAGGATGGGTCCAAGTACTGAGCCCAGTGAG
This sequence comes from Procambarus clarkii, assembly GCF_040958095.1. NCBI lineage: Eukaryota > Metazoa > Arthropoda > Malacostraca > Decapoda > Cambaridae > Procambarus > Procambarus clarkii. Next base: position 20,860,815 of record NC_091188.1, read on the forward strand.
ACTCCACTGGTGACATCTCGCCACTCTGATGTTTCCCTCCTCACCGTTACTCGCTGTTTCCTGTTGCTTAAGTACTCCCTTATCAACTGGAGCACCTTCCCTTTTACTCCTGCCTGTTGCTCCAACTTTTTTAACAGCCTTTTATGGGGTACTGTGTCAAAGGCTTTCTGGCAGTCCAGGAAAATGCAGTCGGCCCACCCTTCTCTTTGTGTGTATTCACCTAGTTGTATTCACCTAGTTGTGTTTGCGGGGGTTGAGCTTTGCTCTTTCGGCCCGCCTCTCAACTGTTAATCAACTGTTTACTTACTACTTTTTTTCCCACACCACACACACACACACCCCAGGAAGCAGCCCGTGACAGCTGACTAACTCCCAGGTACCTACTTACTGCTAGGTAACAGGGGAATTCAGGGTGAAAGAAACTTTGCCCATTTGTTTCTGCCGGGTGCGGGAATCGAACCCGCACCACAGAATTATGAGTCCTGCGTGCTATCCACCAGGCTACCAGGCCCCCGGTAGTGTGTGTGTGTGTGTGTGTGTGTGTGTGTGTGTGTGTGTGTGTGTGTGTGTGTGTGTGTGTGTGTGTGTGCGTGCGTGCGCGGGAGTGTGTGTGTGTGTGTGTGTGTGTGTGTGTGTACTCACCTAATTGTACTCACCTAATTGTGCTTGCGGGGGTTGAGCTCTGGCTCTTTGGTCCCGCCTCTCAACCGTCAATCAACTGGTGTACAGATTCCTGAGCCTATTGGGCTCTATCATATCTACATTTGAAACTGTGAATGGAGTCAGCCTCCACCACATCACTTCCTAATGCATTCCATTTGCTAGCTACTCTGACACTGAAAAAGTTCTTTCTAACGTCTCTGTGGCTCATTTGGGTACTCAGCTTCCACCTGTGTCCCCTTGTTCGCGTCCCACCAGTGTTGAAAAGTTCATCCTTGTTTACCCGGTCGATTCCCCTGAGGATTTTGTAGGTTGTGATCATGTCCCCCCTTACTCTTCTGTCTTCCAGTGTCGTGAGGTGCATTTCCCGCAGCCTTTCCTCATAACTCATGCCTCTTAGTTCTGGGACTAGTCTAGTAGCATACCTTTGGACTTTTTCCAGCTTCGTCTTGTGCTTGACAAGGTACGGGCTCCATGCTGGGGCCGCATACTCCAGGATTGGTCTTACATATGTGGTGTACAAGATTCTGAATGATTCCTTACACAGGTTCCTGAACGCCGTTCTGATGTTAGCCAGTCTCGCATATGCCGCAGACGTTATTCTCTTTATGTGGGCTTCAGGAGACAGGTTTGGTGTGATATCAACTCCTAGATCTTTCTCTCTGTCTGTTTCATTAAGTACTTCATCTCCTATTCTGTATCCTGTGCCTGGCCTCCTGTTTCCACTGCCTAGTTTCATTACTTTGCATTTACTCGGGTTGAACTTCAACAGCCATTTGTTGGACCATTCACTCAGTCTATCCAGGTCATCTTGTAGCCTCCTACTATCATCCTCTGTTTCAATCCTCCTCATAATTTTTGCATCGTCGGCAAACATTGAGAGGAACGAATCTATACCCTCTGGGAGATCATTTACATATACCAGAAACAGTATAGGTCCAAGGACTGACCCCTGCGGGACTCCACTTGTGACGTCTCGCCAATCTGAGACCTCACCCCTCACACAGACTCGTTGTCTCCTGTTGCTTAGGTATTCCTCTATCCACCGGAGTACCTTCCCTCTCACTCCAGCCTGCATCTCCAACTTTCGCACTAGCCTCTTGTGTGGCACTGTATCAAAGGCTTTCTGACAATCCAAAAATATGCAGTCTGCCCACCCTTCTCTTTCTTGCCTTATTTTTGTTGCCTGGTCGTAGAATTCAAGTAACCCTGTGAGGCAGGACCTGCCATCCCTGAACCCATGTTGATGCTGTGTTACAAAGTTCCTTCGCTCCAGATGCTCCACTAGTTTTTTTCGCACAATCTTCTCCATCAGCTTGCATGGTATGCAGGTTAGGGACACTGGCCTGTAGTTCAGTGCCTCCTGTCTATCCCCTTTCTTGTATATCGGGACTACGTTAGCTGCTTTCCAAATATCTGGCAGTTCCCCTGTTGCCAGTGATTTGTTATACACTATGGAGAGTGGTAGGCTCAGTTCTCTTGCTCCTTCCTTTAGAACCCAAGGGGAGATTCCATCTGGGCCTATAGCCTTCGTCACGTCCAACTCTAGTAAACACTTCCTTACTTCCCCACTGGTAATCTCAAACTCTTCCAGTTGTTCCTGGTTAGCTATTCCCTCACTTACCTCTGGAATTTCTCCTTGTTCTAAGGTGAAGATCTCCTGGAATTTCTTATTCAATTCCTCACACACTTCCTTGTCATTTGTAGTGAATCCTTCCGCCCCTATCCTTAATCTCATAACCTGTTCCTTTACTGTTGTTTTTCTCCTAATGTGGCTATGCAACAATTTAGGCTGAGTCTTTGCCTTGCTTGCGATGTCATTTTCGTATTGTCTTTCTGCCTCTCTTCTCATCCTGACATATTCATTCCTGGCATTCTGGTATCTTTCTCTGCTCTCCAGTGTCCTGTTATTCCTATAGTTTCTCCATGCCCTTTTACTTTGCTGCTTAGCTAGCCTACATCTTTGATTAAACCATGGGTTTCTCATCTTCATTTCTCTGTTTTCCTTTTGGACTGGGACAAACTTGTTTGCTGCGTCCTTGCACTTCTGCGTGATGTAATCCATCATATCTTGGGCCGTCTTTCCCCTGAGCTCTGTTTCCCATGCTATATCTGTTAGGAATTTTCTTATCCCCTCATAGTTTCCCTTTCGGTATGCTAACCTTTTGGTTTCGGTATCCCTCCTCGAGTTCAATAACCCTTCTTCAATCAAGTACTCAAACACCAGTACACTGTGGTCGCTCATTCCTACTGGGTCCTCAAAACCGATTTCTCTTATGTCGGAGTCGTTCAGAGTGAAGACTAGGTCGAGTCTCGCTGGTTTGTCATTGCCTCTCATCCTTGTGGGTTCTCCGACATGCTGCGTTAAAAAGTTGCTTGTCACCACCTCCAATAGTTTGGCTCTCCACGTATCCTCGCCTCCATGCGGTTCCTTGTTCTCCCAGTCAATCTTTCCGTGATTGAAGTCGCCCATGATGAGCAGGTGGGATCTATTTCTACAGGCAGCAGAGGCTGCCCTCTCAATTATAGTGTTAACTGCCTTGTTGTTGTTTTCATACTCTTGACTGGGTCTCTTGTCATTTGGTGGAGGGTTGTATATTACTGCTACTACTATTCTTGGTCCTCCCATTGTTATGGTGCCTGCTATGTAGTCTCTGAACTCCTCACAGCCCGGGATGGCCATCTCCTTAAAACTCCATTCCCTTCTCATGAGTAGGGCCACTCCGCCTCCTCCTCTACCTTCCCTCTCTTTCCTTATTACTGTATACTCCTGGGGAAACACGGCATTCGTTATGATTCCAGAGAGTTTTGTTTCAGTGAGTCCGATTACATCTGGGTTAACTTCTTGTGCTCTTTCCCTTAGTTCACTTGTCTTGCTTGTGATCCCATCTATGTTCGAGTACATCACCCTGAAACTGACTCTCTTCTGCTTCTTTTCTGGGGGGGACCTTTGGGATCTGGGGTGAGTGGGAGCTGGGGGGACCTGGCACGGGGGGATTGGTGGAGGAGGGAGGGCTTGGGGTGGTGGGGGAGAGGGGGAGGGTACAGGGGGTGGATAAGAGGGGGAGGGTACAGGGGGTGGATAAGAGGGGGAGGGTACAGGGGGTGGATAAGAGGGGGAGGGTACAGGGGGTGGGTAAGAGAGGGAGGGTTGGGGAAGCATGGGGGGAGGAGAGGCTGTGGGGGATAGGGGAGATGGGGGGGCTTGGGGGAGAGAAAAGGGTGGAGGGCTTGGGGGGCGTGGGGGAAAAGGGAGGGCTGAGGTGGGTGAGGAAGAGGGGAGGGTTTAGGGGAGTGGGGGAGAGGGGAAGACTTAGGTAGGGTGGGGGAGAGTGGGGGGCTTAGGGGGGAGGGGGAGAAGGGAGGGCATGGGGGTGGGAGAGACGGGAAGGCATGTGGGAGAAGGGAGGGCATGGGGGATGGGGGGGAAGGGAGGTCCTGGGGAGAGGGGTGAGGGGAAGAAGGGGGGTGAGTGGGGGGAGGGGGGTGGGTGGGGGGAGGGTGCCCTAGGTGGGTACTTAGTGGGGGGCTGACAGGGGATGGGGCAGGTTGGGTGTCTGTTGGGTAGAATTTGGGGGTGGTGCCCCAATCCCTGTGGCTGTTGCACTGTTTGAGGAGGGTTCTCCACTTCCCTTTGGGATTGTAGGGTTCTGGGTTGTGGTACTCTGATTTCCTTCTCTCTCCCTGCGCTCCTTCCTCGCGTCTGCTGTCCGTATTCTCTCTTCCCTTGTCATATCCCTCTGCAGGAATATTTTCTTGAACTTCTCTACACCTTTTAGACAACACTTCCTTGCTAGCAGTTCCTCTTTCGCGATTTCGCTCATGAAAACCACCTTTATCATTCGGTCTCTGTCCTTGTTGTACTTTCCAAGCCTGAAAACCTTTTCAACATTTCGCTCAGCTCCCTCCATCCTTACCTCTTTAAGGATCTCTTTAATCATGTTTTTGTCCTTGTCTCTCCGCTCCTTTGGTCTGGTCCCTGTTTGTTCTTCAATGCCTGCTACTACTACTGCTCTATTTCTCTCTATCAGCCGGCTAGTACATCTAGCTGCTTCCTGAGAGGAAGCCACTTCCATGGCAACTTCCTTAACCGCAGACCTAGCTTCAGGGCTCTTTTTAAGCATTTCAGCAAATGAGATCTGGGTTGTGGTGGTCCCCTCCACAGTAGCATTCCCATCTCCCTGGGGTACGGTTTGTGCCTGGTATTGTGGAAGAGTCTCCTTTAGGTATCTTATCTCCTCCTTTGCTGCCCTTAAATCATCTTGCAGGTTGGCTACTGTCTCCCTCATTACCCTCAGTCCTGTGTGTGTGTGTGTGTGTGTGTGTGTGTGTGTGCGTGTGTGCGTGTGTGTGTGTGTGTGTGTGTGTGTGTGTGTGTGTGTGTGCGTGCGCGGGAGTGTGTGTGTGTGTGTGTGTGTGTGTGTGTGTGTGTGTGTGTGTGTGTGTGTGTGTGTGTGTGTTTACTAGTTGTGTTTTTGCGGGGGTTGAGCTTTGCTCTTTCGGCCCGCCTCTCAACTGTCAATCAACTGTTTACTAACTACTATTTTTTTTTTTTTTTTTTTTTTTTTTTTTTTTTTTTTTTTTTTTTTGTTCCACACCACACACACACCCCAGGAAGCAGCCCGTGACAGCTGACTAACTCCCAGGTACCTATTTACTGCTAGGTAACAGGGGCATTCAGGGTGAAAGAAACTTTGCCCATTTGTTTCTGCCTCGTGCGGGAATCGAACCCGCGCCACAGATTTACGAATCCTGCGCGCTATCCACCTGGCTACGAGGCCCCGTAGCGAGGCTTCGAGGCCCCGTAGTTGTGTGTGTGTGTGTGTGTGTCTGTGTGTGTGTGTGTGTGTGTGTGTGTGTGTGTGTGTGTGTGTGTGTGTGTGTGTGTGTGTGTGTGTGTGTGTGTGTGAGTGTGTGTGTAATTACCTAAGTGTAATTACCTAAGTGTAGTTACAGGATGAGAGCTACGCTCGTGGTGTCCCGTCTTCCCAGCACTCTTTGTCATATAACGCTTTGAAACTACTGACGGTCTTGGCCTCCACCACCTTTTCACCTAACTTGTTCCAACCGTCTACCACTCTGTTGGCGAAAGTGAATTTTCTTATATTTCTTCGGCATCTGTGTTTAACTAGTTTAAATCTATGACCTCTTGTTCTTAAAGTTCCAGGTCTCAGGAAATCTTCCCTATCGATTTTATCAATTCCTGTTACGATTTTGTATGTAGTGATCATATCATCTCTTTTTCTTCTGTTTTCTAGTTTTGGCATATTTAATGCCTCTAACCTCTCCTCGTAGCTCTTGCTATTCAGTTCTGGGAGCCACTTAGTAGCATGTCTTTGCACCTTTTCCAGTTTGTTGATGTGCTTCTTAAGATATGGGCACCACACAACCGCTGCATATTTTAGCTTTGGCCTAACAAAAGTCGTGAACAATTTCTTTAGTATATCGCCATCCATGTATTTAAAAGCAATTCTGAAGTTAGAAAGCGTGGCATAGGCTCCTCGCACAATATTCTTTATGTGGTCCTCAGGTGATAGTTTTCTATCTAGAACCACCCCTAGATCTCTCTCTTTATCAGAATTCTTTAAAGATTTCTCACATAATTTATACGTTGTGTCGGGTCTATGTTCTCCTATTCCACATTCCATAACATGGCATTTATTAACATTAAATTCCATTTGCCAAGTGGTGCTCCATATACTTATTTTGTCCAGGTCATCTTGAAGGGCATGACAATCATCTAAGTTTCTTATCCTTCCTATTATCTTAGCATCATCAGCAAACATGTATATATAATTTTGTATACCAACTGGTAGATCACTTATGTAGACAATAAACATCACTGGTGCAAGAACTGAATCCTGTGGTACTCCACTTGTGACATTTCTCCATTCCGATACATTGCCTCTGATCACTGCCCTCATTTTTCTATCAGTCAGAAAATTTTTCTTCCATGTTAGAAGCATACCTGTCACCCCTTCAATATTTTCCAGTTTCCAGAACAACCTCTTATGTGGAACTCTGTTGAAAGCCTTTTTTAGGTCCAGATAGATGCAGTCAACCCAACCATCTCTTTCCTGTAATATCTCTGTTGCTCGATCATAGAAACTGAGTAAATTCGATACACAGGATCTTCCAGATCGGAAACCATACTGTCTGTATGATATTATATCATTTCTCTCCAGGTGTTCTACCCATTTAGTTTTAAAAAATTTTTCCAATATTTTGACTATTACACTTGTCAATGATACCAGTCTATAATTAAGGAGGTCTTTCCTGCTTCTACTTTTGTAGACTGGAACTATGTACTCACCTAGTTGTGCTTGCGGGGTTGAGCTCTGGCTCTTTGGTCCCGCCTCTCAACCGTCAATCAACAGGTGTACAGGTTCCTGAGCCTATTGGGCTCTATCATATCTACACTTGAAACTGTGAATGGAGTCAGCCTCCACCACATTACTTCCTAATGCATTCCATTTGTCAACCACTCTGACACTAAAAAAGTTCTTTCTAATATCTCTGTGGCTCATTTGGGCACTCAGTTTCCACCTGTGTCCCCTAGTGCGTGTGCCCCTTGTGTTAAATAGCCTGTCTTTATCAACCCTGTCGATTCCCTTGAGAATCTTGAATGTGGTGATCATGTCTCCCCTAACTCTTCTGTCTTCCAACGAATTGAGGTTCAATTCCCGTAGTCTCTCCTCGTAGCTCATACCTTCCTTATGTGTGTGTGTACTCACCTAATTGTACTCACCTAATTGTGCTTGCGGGGGTGAGCTTTGGCTCTTTGGTCCCGCCTCTCAACTGTCAATCAACTGGTGTACAGATTCCTGAGCCTACTGGGCTCTATCATATCTACATTTGAAACTGTGTATGGAGTCAGCATCAACCACATCACTTCCTAGTGCATTCCATTTATTAACTACTCTGACACTGAAAAAATTCTTTCTAACGTTTCTGTGGCTCATCTGGGTACTAAGTTTCCACCTGTGTCCCCTTGTTCGTGTCCCACCCGTGCTGAAGAGTTTGTCTTTGTCCACCCTGTCAATTCCCCTGAGAATTTTGTAGGTGGTTATCATGTCTCCCCTTTCTCTTCTGTTTTCCAGGGATGTGAGGTTCAGCTCCTTTAGCCTTTCCTCGTAGCTCAATCCTCTCAGTTCCGGGACGAGCCTGGTGGCATACCGCTGAATCTTCTCTAACTTTGTCTTGTGTTTAACTAGGTATGGACTCCAGGCTGGAGCTGCATACCTGCTCATACCATGGGCTACGGGGGCCTCGTAGCCTGGTGGATAGCGCGCAGGACTCGTAATTCTGTGGCGCGGGTTCGATTCCCGCACGAGGCAGAAACAAATGGGCAAAGTTTCTTTCACCCTGAATGCCCCTGTTACCTAGCAGTAAATAGGTACCTGGGAGTTAGTCAGCTGTCACGGGCTGCTCCCTGGGGGTGGAGGCCTGGTCGAGGACCGGGCCGCGGGGACACTAAAAAGCCCCGATATAATCTCATGATAACCTCATGATGATACTCCAGGATTGGTCTTACATAAGTGGTATACAAGGTTCTGAAAGATTCCTTACACAAGTTTCTGAAGGCAGTTCTTATGTTGGCCAGTCTAGCATATGCCGCTGATGATATTCTTTTGATGTGGGCCTCTTGGGACAGGTTCGATGTGATATCAACCCCCAGATCCTTCTATTTGACTCTTGCAGGATTTCCCCCTCCCAGATGATACCTTGTGTTCAGCCTCCTGCTCCCTTCGCCTAATTTCATTACCTTACACTTTCCCGAGTTGAACTTTAGCAGCCATTTGCTAGACCATTCCTCCAGTTTATCCAGGTCATCCTGTAGTCTCTGTCTATCTTCATCCGTCTTGATTCTTCTCATAATTTTTGCATCATCAGCAAACATCGTGATGAATGAGTCTATACCCTCTGGAAGATCGTTCACATATATTAGAAACAGGATGGGTCCAAGTACTGAGCCCTGTGGGACTCCGCAGGTGACATCTCGCCACTCTGATGTCTCCCCCCTCACCGTTACTCGCTGTTTCCTGTTGCTTAAGTACTCCCTTATCCAATGGAGCACCTTCCCTTTTACTCCTGCCTGTTGCTCCAACTTTTTTAACAGCCTTTTATGGGGTACTGTGTCAAAGGCTTTTTGGCATTCCAGGAAAATGCAGTCGGCCCACCCTTCTCTTTCCTGCCTAATTTTCGTTGCCTGGTCATAAAATTCTATTAAACCTGTGAGGCACGATTTACCATCTCTGAACCCATGTTGGTGGTGCATTACAAAGTTATTTCCCTCCAGATGTTCTACGAGCCTTTTCCTCACGATCTTCTCCAGCACCTTGCATGGTATACAAGTTAAGGAAACTGGCCTGTAATTTAGTGCTTCTTGCCTGTCACCCTTTTTGTATTCTGGCACCACGTTAGCTGTCTTCCAACTTTCTGGTAATTCTCCTGTTTCCAGTGACCTGTTATACACCATAGAGAGTGGCACACTTAGTGCTTCTGCACCTTCCTTTAGTATCCATGGTGAGATTCTATCAGGCCCAACAGCCTTTGTCACATCGAGCTCCAGCAGACACCTTTTGACCTCATCACTGGTGAGGTCAAATTCCTCCAAGGTTGCTTGGTTTGCCGCCTCCTCATTTAGTGCAGGGGCTTCTCCTTGTTCTATTGTGAAGACCTCCTGGAATCTGTTGTTGAGTTCTTCACACACCTCCTTGTCATTCTCTGTGTATCTGTTCTCCCCTTTCTGCAGCTTCATCACTTGTTCCTTCACTGCTGTTTTCCTCCTGATGTGGCTGTGGAGCAGCTTTGGTTGGGTCTTGGCTTTACTCGCGATGTCATTTTCAAACTGTCTCTCTGCTTCCCTCCTCACTCTGATGTACTCATTTCTTGCCCTCTGGTATCTCTCCCTGCTCTCTGGTGTTCTGTTATTTCTGTAGTTTCTCCATGTTCTTTTACTCAGTTGTTTCGCTACCTTACATTCCTGGTTGAACCATGGGTTTTTCTGTTGTTTTTCGTTTTTCTCCTTTTGGACGGGATAAACCTGTCTGCAGCTTCCTGGCACTTTTGGGTGACAAAATCCATCATGACCTGCACATTCTTGTCTCTAAGTTCTGTTTCCCATGGTTTTCCCCTGAGAAAGTTCCTCATCTCGTCATATTTTCCTCTTCGGTAATTCAGTCTTTTCCCCTCCACTCCCATCCTTGGATAGGTTATCCCTACCTCCACCAAGTACTCAAAGGTCAGTACACTGTGGTCACTCATACCTATGGGGGCTTCAACTTTGACTTCCCTTATTTCTGACTCATTCAGGGTGAATATCAAGTCGAGTCTAGCTGGTTCATCATTGCCTCTCACTCTTGTGGGTTCCTTGACATGCTGGCTCAGAAAATTCCTTGTTGCCACTTCCCAGAGTTTAGCTCTCCACGTATCTGCGCCACCATGTGGGTCCCCATTCTCCCAGTCTATCTTTCCATGGTTGAAATCACCCATGATTAAGAGTCTTGAGCCAATCCTGCAGGCAACTGAAGCTGCTCTCTCTATTATATTAATGGTTGCCATGTTGTTCCTATCAAACTCCTGTCTAGGTCTTCTGTCATTTAGGGTGAGGGTTGTAAATGACTGCCATTATTATCTTAGGTCCACCCATTGTTATAGTTCCTGTTATGTAATCTCTGAATCCGTCACAGCCCGGAATTTCCATCTCATCAAAATTCCAGTCCTTCCTTATCAGCAGGGCCACTCCTCCACCTCCTCTCCCTTCCCTCTCTTTCCTTACTATATAGTAGTCCTTTGGAAACAGAGCATCTGTTATGACTCCTGACAATTTTGTTTCCGTTAGTCCTATTACATCAGGGTTTTCTTCTTGCACCCTTTCTGCTAGTTCACTTGCCTTATTGGTAATCCCATCAATGTTTGAGTACATTACCTTGAAGCTCACTTTCTTATATCCAATTTCACACACACTCCTTACAAGTGTAGGAGGTTGTTCTATGGTCATTGCTACTTGGGTTGGCTCATCCTCCTGTGAGGTAGTTGCCAGGGGTTCAGGGGGAGGTGGAGTGAGGGGGTGGAGGGCTTAGGTCTTCCTCAGGCCTGTTTGGGGCAGGAAGAAGTCCTGGGGGTGAGGGAGCAGGGATTGCTTGGGGAGAGGGCACGCCCTCCTGCGGTGTAGTTGACAGGGGTTTGGAGGGAGGTGGAGTGGGGGATAGAGAGCTTTGGTCTTGCTCAGGCCTGCTTGGGGCAGGGAGAAGACCAGGGGCTGGGAAAGCAGGAGCTACTTGGGGTAAGGGGAGGGGGAGGATTTGGGTTTTCATGATGGGCATTATGCAGGGGCAAGGAAGGGTTTGTGCTGGGGGGTAGGGAGGGCCCTATTGGGTGGTGGGCTGGGGTGTTGCACTTCCCCCTGGGGTTCCTGGGTTGCTGGATTGGGGTTCCCTACTCCCCTCTGGATTGCTGGGTTGGAGGCTGAGGTTCCCAGGCGCTCTTCCCTCTCCTTGCGCCTTTTCCTTGCATCTGCTGCCTTACTATCTCGTCTCTGGTCATGTCCCTCTGAACATATACCTCTTTGTAGTTCCTGCATGCCTCAGTTTGCTCTTCCTTACTAGGATGTCCTCTTTGATGTCCTCGCTCTTGAATACTACTTTGATCAATCTCTTTGTGTCCTCTGTTGTACTGGCCAATCCGGAAAAAACTGTTTCTATGTCTCGTTCAGCCCCTTCTATTCATATCTCCTTTAATATCCCTGCCACTGCAGCTTTGTCTTTAGTCCTCGTTTCCTCCCTTGTGGAGCCCTCTTGTTCCTTGACACCTACCACTACTACAGCTCTTTTCCTTTCCATTAGCTGGCTTGTGCACCTAGCTGCCTCCTGTGAGGTTACTGCTTTCATTACAACTTCCTTGAGTGTGGACATTGCTCCTGGGCTCTTGAGCATTTCAGCAAAGGTTGGGCCAATCGTAGGGGTCCCTGCCATTGCTACATCTCCTGGCACCTGGGGGTTGGTCCCCTGGGCCAGAGTCTGAGGAGGGCCTGTTTTTAGGCTTTTTATCTCCTCTTGTGCTGCACTTAATTCTATCTGCAGCTTACATATAGTTTCCCTCAGGTCCTTCAATTCCCCACTGACTTCCTTCCATGCCTTAGCAATCATCTCCATGAATGACTCGTCCAGTCCCTCTCCTCCAGCTCATTCTGTTGTTTTACCATCCCGCTTGACCTGTGTGTGTGTGTGTGTGTATGTGTGTGTGTGTGTGTGTGTGTGGTGTGTGTGTGTGTGTGTGTGTGTGTGTGTGTCTGTGTGTGTGTCTGTGTGTTGCGTGTGTGTGCGTGTGTGTGTGTCCGTGTGTGTCTTGTGTGCGTGCGTGTGTGTGTGTGTGTGTGTGGTGTGTGTGTGTGTGTGTGTGTGTGTGTGTGTGTGTGTGTGTGGTACTCCACCTATATGTACTCACCTATATGTGCTTGCAGGATCGAGCATTGACTCTTGGATCCCGCCTTTCGAGCATCGGTTGTTTACAGCAATGACTCCTGTCCCATTTCCCTATCATACCTGGTTTTAAAATTATGAATAGTATTTGCTTCCACAACCTGTTCCTGAAGTGCATTCCATTTCCCCACTACTCTCACGCTGAAGAAAACTTCCTAACATCTCTGTGACTCATCTGAGTTTCAAGCTTCCATTCCATGTCCTCTCGTTCTGTTACTATTCCGTTGTGAACATTTCGTCTATGTCCACTCTGTCAATTCCTCTGAGTATCTTATACGTTCCTATCATGTCCCCCTCCCTTCTTCCTTTCTAGTGTCGTAAGGCACAGTTCCCTCAGGCGCTTCTTCATACCCCATCCCTCGTAGCTCTTGGGACGAGTTCTCGTTGCAAACCTCTGAACCTTTTTCCAGTTCATTATATGCTTCTTCAGATGGGGACTCCATGATGAGGCGGCCATACTCTAAGACTGGCCTTACGTAGGCAGTGTAAAGCGCCCTAAATGCCTCCTTACTTAGGTTTCTGAATGATGTTCTAACTTTTTGCCAGTGTAGAGTACGCTGCTGTCGTCTATCCTATTAATATGTGCCTCAGGAGATAGATTAGGTGTTACGTCCACCCCCAGGTCTCTTTTCACGCGTCGTTACAGGTAGGCTGTTCCCCTTCATTGTGTACTGTCCCTTTGGTCTCCTATCTCCTAGTCCCATTTCCATAACTTTACATTTGCTCGTGTTGAATTCTAGTAGCCATTTCTCTGACCATCTCTGCAATCTGTTCAGGTCCTCTTGGAGGATCCTGCAATCCTCATCTGTCACAACTCTTCTCATCAACTTTGCATCATCCGCAAACATCGACATGTAGGACTCTACGCCTGTAAACATGTCGTTAACATATACAAGAAATAGAATTGGTCCCAGCACCGATCCTTGTGGTACTCCACTTGTTACTGTTCGCCAGTCCGACTTCTCGCCCCTTACCGTAACTCTTTGGCTCCTTCCTGTAGGTAGTTCCTTATCCATTCTAGGACCTTTCCCCCCACCCCGCCTGCCTCTCGAGCTTGAACAGCAGTCTCATGTGCGGTACTGTATCAAAGGCTTTTTGGCAGTCCAGAAATATGCAGTCTGCCCAACCATCTCTGTCCTGTCTTATCCTCGTTATTTTATCATAGAATTCCAGAAGGTTTGTTAGGCACGATTTCCCTGTCCAGAACCCATGTTGATGTTTGTTCACAAACCTAATGTTCTCCAGGTGTGCAACCAGTCGTAGCCTAATTATTCTTTCCAGTATTTTACAGGGGATGCTTGTCAGTGATTACAGGTCTGTAGTTAAGTGCCTCCTCCCTATCTCCTTTCTTGAAGATCGGCACGACATTTGCCTTCTTCCAGCAACTGGGCAATTCTCCTGACATAAGTGACTCATTAAAGATCATTGCCAGAGGCACGCTTGAGGGCCTGTGCTGCTTCTTTTAGTATCCACGGTGATACTTTGTCTGGTCCAACTGCTTTAGTTGCATCTAGAGTTGTCAACTGTTTCATTTACCTCCTCTGCTGTCACCTCTATATCTGATAGTCTTTCATCTAGGGTAACCCTTCCAACAATGGGAGCTGCTCAGGCTCGGTAGTGAACACTCCATGGAAACTGGCATTCAGTGCCTCGCAGATTTCCTTGTCACTTTCAGTATATGCCCCCTCTGTCTTCCTAGTCTTGTCACTTGGTCGTTCACCGACATTTTTCTTCTTATATGGACTGTGTAGTAACTTAGGTTGTTTTTTCGCTTGATTGCAATATCGTTCTCATAGTCCCTTTCCGATGTTCGTCTTATGTTAATGTAATCGTTCCTAGCTCTGTTATATCTGATCCTGTTGTCCTCTGTTCTTTGTCTTCTGTACTTCCTCCACTCCCGCCTGCTGGCCATTTTTTGCTTCCTGACACTGTCTATTAAACCATGGGTTATTATATTCCCTCTTATTTTTCCCTTACCGTTGGTATAAATCTCTCTTCGGCCTCCTGGCATTTCTGTATGACTAGGTCCATCATATCTTGGACTGTTTTTCCTCTAATTTCTTCCTCCCACTGCACTCACCAGATAGTCCCTCATCCTCATATAGTCCCCTTTCCTGTAGTCAGCTCTCCTTTCCCAGATCTCTTGTCCCATGGTCATAAGTTTGAATTCCATCATGTAGTCAAAGACTAGGACACAATGGTCACTGGCCCCTAGAGGTATTTCATGCTCTAAATTCTCGATATCTTCTACGTTCTGGGTGAAAATCAGGTCTAATAGGCTCGGTGCATCTCCTCCTCTTTCCCTTGTGTCTTCCTTCACATGTTGTGTCAGGAAATTCCTGTCTATAACATCTACTAATTTTGCTCCCCACGTTTCGTCCCCTCCATGGGGATTCCTTGATTCCCAATTTATCTCTCCATGATTTAGGTCCCCCATGATCAGCAGCTTCGCTCTCATTCTGTGGGCTAGTGTTGCTGCCTTCTGCAGTTCATCTATACATGCTTTGTTGTTGTCATCATACTCCTGCCTGGGTCTTCTACTGTTTGGTGGGGGATTGTAGATTACCATGATCACAATCTTGTGTGTGTGTGTGTGTGTGTGTGTGTGTGTGTGTGTGTGTGTGTGTGTGTGTGTGTGTGTGTGCGTGCGCCTTATTACATGTGTGTAGGTGGTGGTACCCGTATCAAGGTATGCTAGAAGCGTTCTCATCTTTATTTTCCAGCTAAATGGAAATAATTTAATAACTATTTGTTTTACAGAGAAACACCTGACACATTCACCGCTGTTATTGTGTTTTCATAACACCAACAAATTAATTGATAACATGTCCAGTTGATTTGTGTTGCTGGCTTACTCCCACTGACTGGTGTTTCTGCCCTTCTTTCCACTGACTGATGTTACTGTCTTCCTCTCACTGACTGGTGTTACTGTTCTTCCTTCCACTGACTGGTGTTACTGCTTTCCTTTTAAAAAATAACAGTTGCTGTAACAAGTGAAGATGCACCCAGTTAAGAAGCAGGATTTGTAAAGGTATTTGGAAAAAATGAATAGATATCACCGGTAGGCTTCATTGTACTGTACAAGAGGAAGCCTTTTGTGTGCAAAACATGACCTTAAGGAACTTGAAAAATTTCTGACAATTGTAACCAACATAGGGAATTATATTTCTGTGCCTACTTATGTACAACAATGTACATCAGTGTTCACTGGCTTAGCAGAGGTTCTGTCTGCAGACGATGAGTCACAATAACTTGGACTGAAGATATGATGGCGAAACCTTACATCAGAAAAGGGAAAAACGGCGACGTTTCGATCCGTGTTGGACATTATCAAGTCGTGAGACCTTCAGTTGTTAGCTGTTTTTAAATGTTTAGTGAAATTCGTCTGCTTTTGAAGAAAGAAAAATGTTCTCGTCAAGAATTATTTGACGTGTGCATTTGTAGATTTTTTTGTTTAACATTTAAATGATTTGAACACCATAAAAGCCTTTGAAATTAAACTGATGTCGTCAATGAGACTTACATATGTATCAAGCTTAATAATTCAACACAGATCTTTAAATTCCCGAGAAACAAACATTTAGAGCTATCAATTGCAAATTTGGAGGATCATTGTCCACTCTTGTTTAACGTCCTTTTAAAATTGACTGAATTCAGGTCATTTGAAGAAACTGCAAAATATATGTGCAGACAGTATAGCATCAGACTGAATTTGGAAATGTTGCAGTTGCAATGATTTCGCTAATTTTGAGACGCAATTGATAGATTTACAAAGCTCAGTTTTGAATGCAAAAAAATCGATTTAGGAGATGAACAAGAAATACTGAAAGAGATCGGTTAATGACGCATTAACGCCGACATTTTCCGATTTTTTTTAATTCTGTAATTCTATTTCTAAGACTTTTAACTGCAAAATCTCACAATGGAAGTATTATCAGTATTGCCATCGATATATTCATGCGAGTCATTGTTCTAATTATATGCAGACTTGCTGACAAGAGCAGGCCTGCTGGCACAGCTCTCTAAACAAACAGACGCCAGTTGTGATGTACAACAATCTCGCGTTGGTACAAACAGTAAAAGTCTGATGTGTAACAAAACTTTCCTTCTCTATTTTTTTGTTTTATATGACAATATGAACCAAAGCTTATAATTTCACATTCATGTTTTCTTGTGACATATAATGTAAAATACTATTTTATAAACTTAAATTAAATTGAATATCTTATTAGAATATATTAAATAAATAATTAATATTTTTAGCACGCTTTCTAAATAGCTTTCACTAATTTTCACTATTATTTTTGTTTTTCCTTTTGTTAAGGTAAAACAATAAATATACACATAATTAAGAACATGACTCGTCTTTCCTCCAAAACAGTTCAGTATTATTGCTACCATTTCATGAATTTGTACTATGAATTTTCTAGTTATTAATAACATTATATAAGTAAAGTTTTTCCACTTAAAAGAATTCACAACAGTTGATGGTTTCGTAAATACACTTCTTTAGGAATGCTCTTTCAAGTATTTTGTTCCCTTTCTCCCATTAAAAAGTGCAACATAAAATGTAATAAACTATAATAAATTATATCCTGCGGCTCAAAATTCCCGCGGGTACCCAAGACATTTGTTTTAAAAGATTATTGCCAGTTTGGGCACAGGCTCACTAAAAGCCTCGTCACCCCCTGGTGTGGACACTGGTGTGGACACTGGTGTGGACACTGGTGTGGACACTGGTGTGGGACACTGGTGTGGACACTGGTGTGGACACTGGTGTGGACACTGGTGTGTACACTGGTGTGGACACTGGTGTGTACACTGGTGTGTACACTGGTGTGTACACTGGTGTGTACACTGGTGTGTACACTGGTGTGGACACTGGTGTGGACACTGGTGTGTACACTGGTGTGTACACTGGTGTAGACACTGGTGTGTACACTGGTGTGGACACTGGTGTGGACACTGGTGTGGACACTGGTATGGACACTGGTGTGGACACTGGTGTGGACACTGGTGTGTACACTGGTGTGGACACTGGTGTTGACACTGGTGTGGACACTGGTGTGTACACTGGTGTGGACACTGGTGTGGACACTGGTGTGGACACTGGTGTTGACACTGGTGTGGACACTGGTGTGGACACTGGTGTGTACACTAGTGTAGGGGCGAGAGTTAAAGGCTTCAGTGTTGACATGCGAGGGGAGACTGGTGGAGTGTATGGGGTCATGCAGGGATGGAGGGCCTGAGTGTGGGCCGCTCACACGCCTGGGATGGAAGCCAACGTGAAGGCTGGTGTTGAGCGAACAAATCGTCACTTGTTAAGCAAGCTTGGCCGTGTTGCTGCTGTTGACACCACCGGCGCTGCGTGTTCCCAAGACTCTCGGTGTATCCCTGAAAATTTAAGAAGGCAATAAGAGTGAGGTTGGCGAGGCATTATGGAACCCGACCGTGACCTCGCCCGGGGCTGTGTTTGGCGCTATTAGCCCTACGTGTTTGCGCATTTACTCTAAAACGAAAGCAAAACTCAACGATAAATTATTTGCGGCAAGCATCACAGAAAGTCCGTCGCACATTTTATTCAAAGAGCAACAAAAATACATTGAGATGCGACATGAGCAAAGTTCATGTCGGGTAAACAATCATGGCGGGATTTAAAGATTTCGTGTTTCTCTCTCTCTCTTTGCCCGCGCTGACCAGACTGAATTTTTTAAGTATAGAAAACCCACTTGACCTACTCACCATCAACGGTAATCAGCGTTGCTTCAGCGAATTTGTCTTTAACGGACGACCTGAATAGCATCATAATTTTTCCATTAAGAATAATTAACTTTGGATTGCTTGCTTCCAGAGGCATTATTAGCATGCGTACACCACTCTGCTGCTACTCAGCCCCAAGCAAAGCAACTATAAGTACGCAGTAAGTATTGTGAAAAAAAGTTATACGAGGTTTAGGAACAGTATCACAACCTGTCTACATTTATTTTAGAACATAAAAATTAGGAATCATCGCATAGGGCAAGTTAGTCCGAACTGGGAGAGGCCTATTTAATCTCCACTCTCTAGTCCATTTACATAGCAAATCCATTCTTAAAATTGGTTAAATTGTCTCAATGACGCAAGCTGGCAGTCCTTTCCATTAGTCCACAACAATGTTTCCAAACAGGTACTTCCTAATATTCCTGTAAAAACTCAATTTATTCAGCTTTTACTCATTGTTTCGTATTCTTGCTTGTTCCCAGAGCTTCAGTATCCTGCTTATATGTCTATTGTTTATACCCTAACTTACTTATATTCCTCGTTTATATCCACCTCTTGCCATGCTGCTCCTTAACACGTGCTAATTGAGACATTCCAAACTATCGTCGTAGCATAGATTTCCGATACAAGTCTTCAGTCTAGTCATCCTACTCCGTATTTTCTCTGAGAGTCTGTGTCTGTTTCGAAGTATGGCGATAAAAATTACACAGCATAGTCCAGAAGGAGCCTGACCTGGTCTGGACATGGCTGAGGACTATACCAGACTTTCTGTTGCTTATGCTTCTTTTATCAGTCCAACACCCTGGGTACTGTATTTCATGCAATTATATATTGCTGTTATGGCCTCAGTTCTCTGCTAACCATAACTACCAAATTTCTCTTGCTACTTTATCTGCCATTGACTATTAATTATGTGGTATATAACATCGCTCTCGTTTAATAGCTAAAGGAATTTCCACTTATAAACACTAAACTCTATTTGTTATTTATAATCACTGCTGATGTTTCAGTCTCGTTGCATTTCATCAGTCTTCATTCATATTCGCTACCCACCCTGTCTTTGGTCGTCCACAAACCTGTTGATATTACTGGTCAGTCCAGTATTAAAATCGTTGATGTAATAATGAAAATGAGTGGTCCCAGTACAGAGCGCTGCGGCACACCACTTGTGGCATCCATCCACTCCCACTTCACTCATGTACTCTGACCTCGGTTTCCTGTGGTTCAGTCACGGCCCGGTCCAGTATAATGTTCCTATCGATGCCTTGTGTTTTGACCTACGTAAGTAGCCTTTCATGCATAACTGTCATCGAAGGCCTTGTTGAAGTCCACATATACAGCATCATATTTACTATAGTTGTCAGCTCTCTTAAAGACGCTGGAATAAAAATATTTTAAATTGGTGAGCGAGAGAGAGAGAGTACCTATTGAGTTGGGAGTATCTTATCAACCTGTAATGTACTGGGTGATTTTTTATAGAATATGAAATTACTTTCGTGAGCTTTCGTATACTCCATGTCAAGCTCCTTTGTCGGTAGTTTGCAGTTGTTTTATCCCCTAACTTAAAGATATTGGAACCACATTTGTTAACTTTCAAGCAGTTGGAAATACACCAGTACCAAGTGTTTTACTAAATATAATTGTAAATGGTTAGTTATTCTTGCACTTTTTTAGGATTGAACTTCACATCTCTGGCAGTCTTAGATTTGTAAACTTTCTTTGGGTTTTCCTTGTTTATGCAACACTTCTTTCTTAGTTTTTTATGTTTGGAACTACTTGGAACACTTGTTCCAAACGTTCATTTTCGGTCGTGGTAAGGCTGTAATGATAGCGAATATCTCAAAGACTCCACCTCTCATCATAAGTCATCTATGCAGCACTTTTTTTATTTATTTTTAGGTGGGGCTTTCAACTTTTGTGTTTTCATAATGTATCTTTTTTTGGTGACATTACACTCATAATTATGTTTCTCATATATTTGGAGACTTATGGTTAAAAAAGAATTACAAAACTATTCTTATGGAAAATATTGTAAATATTTCCTTAAAAGATTGAATTAACCTCATCAAATAACTTACAGTTAAAAGTTCTTATGCTGCCAAACTGGATAATGGGACGACGAGTCTGACTGCTGTAACTCACTCGAGAGTTATAGGAAGGATGCAGGCAGGTGGTTTGCTAGAGACTGTTGCTGCAATCCTATCCTATAATCCTATATTGTATGAGCTGCTATATATCATATATATATCTCTTCACTAGTCACAGTCTGTAACAAAGTATTACTTAGTAATGCATTATAGCAATACAGTAGTAAAGGAATTTTTAACTTGAGCTACTAAAAGTAATTTAACTGCCCGCTGAGGTTGAGTTGAATAACCAACTATTATACTCTTACAGTTCTCAAACTACGTCCAAGCACGACAGATGATTATACCTGGATGACGGTTAACATTGTCAAACTAAATTTACTTTGTAACTTTACACACGTAAGACCAAGGGGAAG
This sequence comes from Procambarus clarkii, assembly GCF_040958095.1. NCBI lineage: Eukaryota > Metazoa > Arthropoda > Malacostraca > Decapoda > Cambaridae > Procambarus > Procambarus clarkii. Next base: position 20,881,221 of record NC_091188.1, read on the forward strand.
GTTGCATCCCTGTGAACCTATCCTGTATGAACGCTGACCAACACTACCAAACACTCAACAACAATGCCTTCCAGCTTGGCACTCTCCCAGCGGGCCACCAGACACCCTCCTGACTCCATTCTCGCCTGAAGCTGAGACAAGTAGTATTTTGTTTGCTAATATTACTCATCAGTCATCTATTATTCAATGTTATCAATATCACTATTGGAATAGGCTGAAAATATGCAACAGAGACACCCAAGTCGGTAACATACTGACACTGTAGCTCATTGCTTGCACAAGCAGAGGTTGCAAGCAGGACTGGCAAAGACCTTGGTAGTCCACATAAGGTTGAAGAAACTCTCCACATTGCGTGACACTAAATTTTACCTAATTATTCATGCATGCCGATCGTATAATGAATATAATCTCTTATTAGAGTCAGAACAGTAGAGCTAGACTGAACAAAGGAAAGTACAATATCTTAAAGAAATATCTGCTGTGGAATTATCTTGAATATCGTAGAAGACATCATTATGTGAGTATAAGTAGATTATAACAAGTAGATTAAGTAGATTATGTGTGATTATAACACAACCCACAAATCATGGCCAGGACTGACTACATCGTCGTCAACACATCAGTCAATGTGACGACGACTATTGACGTCGTCAACACATGTGTGTGTGTGTGTGTGTGTGTGTGTGTGTGTGTGTGTGTGTCGGGAGCGTGGTTCACGTTATTGTGACTCATCCACTGCAGGTCAGTAAAGGCACTTGTCACTGACCTCGGGTGCTAGTCACTGACCTCTAGTGCTAGGCACTGACCTCTAGTGCTAGGCACTGACCTTTAGTACTAGTCATTGACCTCTAGTGCTAGTCACTGACCTCTAGTGCTAGTCACTGACCTCTAGTGCTAGTCACTGACCTCTAGTGCTAGGCACTGATCTCTAGTGCTAGTCACTGACCTCTAGTGCTAGTCACTGACCTCTAGTGCTAGTCATTAACCTCTAGTGCTAGTCACTGACCTTTAGTACTAGTCATTGACCTCTAGTGCTAGTCACTGACCTCTAGTGCTAGTCACTGACCTCTAGTGCTAGTCACTGACCTCTAGTGCTAGTCACTGACCTCTAGTGCTAGTCACTGACCTCTAGTGCGAGTCACTGACCTCTAGTGCTAGGCACTGACCTCTAGTGCTAGTCACTGACCTTTAGTACTAGTCATTGATCTCTAGTGCTAGTCACTGACCTCTAGTGCTAGTCACTGACCTCTAGTGCTAGTCACTGACCTCTAGTGCTAGTCACTGACCTCTAGTGCTAGTCACTGACCTCGAGTGCTAGTCACTGACCTCTAGTGCTAGTCACTGACCTCTAGTGCTAGTCATTAACCTCTAGTGCTAGTCACTGACCTTTAGTACTAGTCATTGACCTCTAGTGCTAGTTACTGACCTCTAGTGCTAGTCACTGACCTCTTGTGTTAGTCACTGACCTCTAGTGTTAGTCACTGACCTCTAATGATAGTCATTGACCTCTAGTGCTAGTCAATGACCTCTAGTGCTAGTCACTGACCTCTAGTGCTAGTTACTGACCTCTAGTGCTAATCACTGACTTCTAGTGCTAGTCACTGACCTCTAGTGCTAGTCAATGACCTCTAGTACTAGTCACTGACCTCTAGTGCTAGTCACTGACCTCTAGTGCTAGTCACTGACCTCTAGTGCTAGTCTCTGACCTCTAGTGATAGTCATTGACCTCTAGTGCTAGTCAATGACCTCTAGTGCTAGTCACTGACCTCTAGTGCTAGTCACTGACCTCTAGTGCTAGTCACTGACCTCTAGTGCTAATCACTGACTTCTAGTGCTAGTCACTGACCTCTAGTGCTAGTCATTGACCTCTAGTGCTAGTCACTGACCTCTAGTGCTAGTCAATGACCTCTAGTGCTAGTCACTGACCTCTAGTGATAGTCACTGACCTCTAGTGATAGTCACTGACCTCTAGTGCTAGTCACTGACCTTTAGTACTAGTCACTGACCTCTAGTGCTAGTCACTGACATCTAGTGCTAATCACTGACTTCTAGTGCTAGTCACTGACCTCTAGTGCTAATCACTGACTTCTAGTGCTAGTCACTGACCTCTAGTGCTAGTCACTGACCTCTAGTGCTAATCACTGACTTCTAGTGATAGTCACTGACCTCTAGTGATAGTCATTGACCTCTAGTGCTAGTCACTGACCTCTAGTGCTAGTCATTGACCTCTAGTGCAAGTCACTGACCTCTTGTGATAGTCACTGACCTCTAGTGATAGTCATTGACCTCTAGTGCTAGTCAATGACCTCTAGTGCTAGTCACTGACCTGTAGTGCTAGTCACTGACCTCTAGTGCTAATCACTGACTTCTAGTGATAGTCATTGACCTCTAGTGCTAGTCAATGACCTCTAGTGCTAGTCACTGACCTCTAGTGCTAGTCACTGACCTCTAGTGCTAATCACTGACTTCTAGTGCTAATCACTGACTTCTAGTGGTAGTCACTGGGCTTCTAGTGCTAGTCACGGACCTCGAGTGCTAGTCACTGACCTCTAGTGCAAGTCACTGACCTCTAGTGCAAGTCACTGACCTCTTGTGCTAGTCATTGACCTCTAGTGCTAGTCACTGACCTCTAGTGATAGTCATTGACCTCTAGTGCTAGTCACTGACCTCTAGTGCTAGTCACTGACCTCTAGTGATAGTCATTGACCTCTAGTGCTAGTCACTTGCCTCTAGTGCAAGTCACTGACCTCTTGTGCTAGTCACTGACCTCTAGTGCTAGTCACTGACCTCTAGTGCTAGTCACTGACCTCTAGTGCTAATCACTGACCTCTAGTGCTAATCACTGACCTCTAGTGCTAATCACTGACCTCTAGTGCTAGTCACTGACCTCTAGTGCTAGTCACTGACCTCTAGTGCTAGTGTGTCTAAAACAAGTAAGAAGATATATTAATGTACAAACACATGAAGCAATACGGAATACCAGAAAAGAGTAGTGACATCACCATCAATGGTAGAATCAGCACAGACATAGGTGAACAATCAAACAGTAAGATGAACAGAAAAACAGTCAGATGAACAAACAGTAAGATGAACAGACAAATAATAAGATCATCAAACAATAAGATAAACAGACAAACGGCAAGAAGAACAGACAAACAATAAGATGGGCAGCACAGACGGCAGGAATGTTCAGCATAAACCAGATGAACAGGAACTAGAGCAACTAGGCGAGTAAAGGCATCAAAAGGTCACAGGAAGAACAGGGGTAGAGGGCAGCGCCCTATAGCCTCAGCCAAGGTGTTTGGCCATTGGCTACTTGATAATTATCAGAGCTCTGGGGAGCCTGGTATTGCCACCAGCCCGACGGACAACCAATATCACCCAGCAGGGCCGGCCCCTCTGATGGCAACACTCCCACAATTTGCTCTGCATATATGCTCAGTGTGGTGGAAGTAAAGGAGGAGGAAGAGGAGGAGGAGAGGAGAAGGAGTAGAGGAAGAGGAAGAGGAGAGTAAGATTAGGGGAAGGAGGAGAAGTAAACGGAATATGAGGACGATGACAAAGGTAGTGATCTTCAGAATCAAATAATTTCCTTATATTTCTCTAGTTCGTCTATATTTCAAACTGCAAATGATTCACCTCAGTGTCTACTGTGCCGCGCCTGGGAAAACTCTCCGTCCACTTTGTCTGTTCTCTTCAGTGTTTTATAAACTGGTATGGCATCAATTAGTCTTTCCTCGTAGGATATTGCTTACATCTCCAGTACTTATCTTGTGGCAACTCTTTGGATCTTAACGTTTGTCTTGTGCTTTATAAGGCGTGGGTTCAGTGCAGGAGTTACATACTTTAGAAATGGTCTAACATATGCGGTAAATATTATTCTGAAAGATTTCTTGGAAGTAGTCTTGAAAGTAATACATGTGTTTGCTAGTCTAACATATGCATCTGATATTATTCTGCCTATTTTGATAATCTGTTAAATCCATAAAATTGTCCCTTTTCAACTACTTCAACTGCTTTCCGATTAACCATATTCAATCCATCTAATCTTGTCTTCCTCTTAAAACCACTTTACTTTAATCTTGTTCTTCCTCTTTCGCTTTATTTTAAAAATTTATTTTTTAATTTGTATTTATTTATTGATAACAATTATAAACACTGGGTTTGTGAGAGTAAAATTGGTGTGTTTACATTCTTACATAGCCACTAAACCCACAGCGTTTCAAGCAGATCCTTAATCTAACAGATCAGGTAAGAGGAATTGGTACATTGTAGCAAAATTTTATTTCCAACATATAACTACAATATAAATTGACGAAGATAATTACACTGGTGAAGATGTATGTCTTAAGCACTACTATATTGGGAGAGTGGGTAGCACAAGATACAGTGTGAGTCTAAAATATTTCGTAGGAAACTTTGAGGATGAAATTACTATTTCTTGTTTTACTTTTGAATAACGCAAAGGTTGGACAATTTTTTTATGCATTAAAGACTGAGTTCCATAGACTGGGTCATTTTAATTGCATAAAGTGTTTGCACAGATTTAGTTTGCCTCTGGGTATATCAAAGATATATTTATTTCTAGTGTGGTGCTCATGGGTTCTATTACACCTATTAAGGAAGGAATTCAGATCAGGGTTAGCGTTTGGGACCCAGGTTTTGTACATGAAAATAGCACAAGAGGATGTGTGAAGTGAGTGTATGTATGTTTAGCATATTAAGGGACTTAAACAGATGAGTTGTGTGTTGTCTAAAGACAGTTTGCTAAAGTTCTAATACCAGATTTTTGGTGAGTGAAAATGGGTTTGAGGTAATTTGCAGTGGTTGAACCCCATGCACAGATACCGTATGTAAGATAGGGATAGATTGGCGCGTAGTATAATGAGAGGAGAGCAAAGTGGGGAACATAATATCTGATTTTTAAAGAGTATACTGATCGTTTTGGCGTCTTATTCGGTTATGTGTTATATGTGAGTGCTGAAGTTCCGTCTCTTGTCTATGTATAGGCCAAGGAACTTTCAACAATTTTTATTGCTGATGTTAACATTATCTATCTGAAGTTGAATTTTGTTTGATGATTTACTTAAAAATCAAATGTAGTAGATCTTTTCTATGTGTAGTGTGAGTTTGTTTGTTGACATTTATGAGTGGACTTTTTTAATCCATTATTTACAATATTATTTAGTGTGTGTGGATCGGGGTCTGAATAGATGAAGGTAGTATCGTCAGCAAACAGTATAGGTTTAAGAATATTAGAAGCATTTGGCAAATCATTGATGTATATAAGAAATATGAGAAGTTCTAAGATGGTGTGGCACTTTGTGGCACTCCTACGGGTGATGGTAGAGTGGGGGAGGTTATGTCATTAATGGCTACATATTGGTATCTGTCACTGAGATAAGATCGACTATAGTTCAGAGCAACGCCTCGGATTCCATAGTGGCGAAGTCTAAGTAAGAGATAGTAATGGTTTACAGTATCAAAGACCTTTCTCAGGTCACCGAAGAGGCCAATTGGGAACTCATTTTTGTCAATGGCTGCATAGATTATATTAAGCAGACTAATAATGACATCATTGGTATTCTTTGGGTAACGGAAGCCAAGCTTGCAGGGACATGATATGTTGAATTTTACACGGTAGTAATAGGGCTGTTTGTGAATAATTTTTTTCAAATATTTTTGGAAGTATCAAATTTTTGTTAGAATTTATATTAGTCTATAATAGTTTATATCAACTGTCTCGCCTCCTTTATGAACAGGCGTTACTCTTGCTTTTTTAAGGACATCAAGAAGAATTTGACTCTAGAGATTTGTTGAACAGCAGAACTATGGGTGGTGCAAGGGCATGGGTGGCACTCTTGTATGCCATAGATGGTATTACACTAATGTTCCCAGCTTTAGTTTTAAGTGAGTGAATTATGGATATAATGCCTGTCGGGCTGACTGGTAAAAGGAGTAGAGTTAGGATAGCTGCCGGTAAGATAAGTAGTAACATGTGCCTGGATCTCTGGGATTTTTATGGCAAGGTTAGCATCAATTTATGAAAAAATCTATTAAATTCAGTTGGCTTTTCTAAGTCTGTTTCAGGTATGTAACCAACCTTGGAGAGTTTTATTTGTTTGTTATGTGAGTGTTGTTTAGATCTTGAGATGTTATAGATGGCTTGCTATGTGCTTTTCATATTTCCTTTTGCTTTTTGAAATCTAGTAAGCATTGATAAGTATCTCGAATCATCATGGCTTAAACTCTTGTAGCTACTTTATTACCCATATTACTACAGCATGTCTGCGTCCTGTGGTATTATGAAGTTCCCTTCTCTCCTTATCATATTTGTCAGTGTATCATCACCTGTAGTCGCTGACATGTATGATGTTACTTACTTCGGAAAGTCATTTTCATAAATCAGGAACAGTAGAGAACAAAGTGCAGTTTTTCGTTACCTTGCTTGCAACTTCCCCTAAAGTGATTTCTTTTTTTCACTGCCCATCCACTTGCACTGGTCGATACAATAAGGACCTAAGGTCTGGCTGGATCGACGTTCGATCCCCCGACGATCCAAGTTAGTTAGCCCATCTCTTTCACTTGGTCCTCATATTCTAGTTTCTATCCTGTCTTCATAAATATTCCAAGTGCATATTCGAATTTTCTTAGTATTTTCACCTGATAATTACCTTATCTTGTTGCGCACTCTTTTCACTTATAAGTTACTCCAGTATGCCTTTCCAACTCATGCATCAGCACTTTTGTTGGAGACGGACATCCACGGATTGTTGTAATCCTATGAAAATGCAAACCCTTTGTTTTATCTCTTATTATGCAGAATCTTGCCCACCATGTTGCAAAACTCGATGGGAATCGTAAACTATGATTTAATTCTCTTTCTAACCCCACGCTGTATCTCAGAGGCAATCCTAGTCCTTCCCAGATTATCTGCTTTCCAGATTTTATCCTCTTTCTCATAAAAATATCTGCTTTGCATGGTATACAGAGCAGAGAGAGAGGTCTGTAGTTTAAGGCATCATACTGGTTCTCTGTTTTTTTTCTTTTCTTGTAACCTTGGCTCTGCGTTTGACTTTGACAGTCGCTGTGTGTGCTGTTTATATGAACGGTCTGTTAGCTTTTGGTCTCCGCTTTTCTAACCATCGGCCCCCCCCCCTCTCTCTCTCTCTCTCTCTCTCTCTCTCTCTCTCTCTCTCTCTATCTCTCTCTCTCTCTCTCTCTCTCTCTCTCTCTATCTCTCTCTCTCTCTCTCTCTCTCTCTCTCTCTCTCTCTCTCTCTCTCTCTCTCTCTCTCTCTCTCTTCTCTCTCTCTCTCCTCTCTCTCTCTCTTTCTCTCTCTCCCCGCACACATCCCCGATGCAGCCCGTGGCCGCGGTGTAATTTCCAGGAATCGAGCCCAGTCCTCTACGAATACGACCCTACAGCGCTGTCCGTTCGGCTGCGACGACCTATATGTGTATACTATCTGCATCAGCAGAATCAAGCTATTAGCTCCTGGACCCCGCTTTTCTAACCAATCTATTTTTCCTCTATTATATACTACTACTACATATATTTCTAACACACGCACAAATCGTGTGTGTGCGTGTGTGCGTGTGTGTGTGTGTGTGTGTGTGTGTGTGTGGTGTGTGTGTGTGTGTGTGTGTGTGTGTGTGTGTGTGTGTGTGTGTGTACTCACCTATTTGTGCTTGCAGGATCGAGCATTGACTCTTGGATTCCGCCTTTCTAGTCATCGGTTGTTTACAGCATCGACTCCTGTCCCATTTCCCTATCATATATAGTTTTCAAATTATGAATAGAGTTTGCTTCCACAACCTGCTCCTTAAGTGCATATAATTTTTCCACTACTCTCACGCTAAAAAAATACTTCCAAGCATCTCTGTAACTCATCTGAGTTTCCAGCTTACACCCATGTCCTCTCCTTCTGTTACTATTACGTGTGAACATTTCATCTATCTCCCATTTGTCAATTCCCCTGAGTATTTTATATGTTCCTATCATATCCCTCTCTCCTTTCTTTTTTCTTGTGTCGTAAGGTTCAGTTCTTTTAGGTGCTCTTCATATCCCATCCCTCGTAACTCTGGGACAAACCTCGTCGCAAACCTCTGACCCTTTTCCAGTGTCCTTATGTATTTCTTCAGGTGGGGACTCCATGATGGCGCGGCATACTCTAAGACTGGTCTCACGTAGGCAGTGCAAAGCGCCCTAAAAGCCTCCTCACTTAGATTTCTGAATGAAGTTCTAACTTTCACCAGTGTAGAGTTTGCTGCTGTCGTTATCCTATTTATATGCGCCTCAGGAGTTAGGTTAGGTGTTACGTCTATTCCCAGGTCTCTTTCTCGAATCGCTACAGGTAGGCAGCTCCCCTTCATTGTGTACAGTCCCTTTGGTCGCCTATCACCTGATAACATTTCCATGATTTTACATTTACTTGTGTTGAACTCCAGTAGCCATTTCTCTGACCATCTCTGCAACCTGTCCAGGTCCTCTTGGAGGATCCTACAGTCCTCATCTGTCACAATTCTTCTCATTAATTTTGCGTCATTCGCGAACATTGACATGTAGGATTCCACTCCTGTAAACATATCATTTACGTAAATTAGAAAGAGGATTGGTCCCAGCACCGATCCTTGCGGTACTCCACTCGTTACTGTTCGCCAGTCCGACTTCTCACCCCTTACCATTACCCTCTGGCTCCTTCCTGTTAGGTAGTGCCTCACCCATGCTAGGGCCTTTCCGCTTACTCCTGCCTGCCTCTCAAGTTTGTATAACAGTCTCATGTGCTGTACTGTATCAATAGCCTTCTGACAGTCTAGAAATATGTAGTCTGTCCAGTCTTCTCTGTCCTGAGTTATCCTTGTTATTTTATCATATAATTCCAAAAGGTTTGTTAGGCATGATTTCCCTGTCCAGAACCCATGTTATCTTGAGGTTATCTTGCGATGATAACCTCAATGATAAAATGTAGAATATCGCAACATAAATACTCTGTAAAACATGGCCAATTGTCTAATGCTTTGTTTGTGCATTTGTCAGAAAAAGCTCACCAAATTGATTGGGAGAGTGCTTCTTCAATAACAAATTGTAAAAGCACCTATAACAGAAACATAATTGAATCTGCTTTGATACAGATCACCAAAGAAAGTAATTTGAATATTAGCAGTGGTCTATATAACTTAGATCCATTTCTAATAGATCCCTATTGTGCTACATCGGATGTGCCAATTGGGTGCATCTGATGGGCCAATGGGCCTTCTGCGTTGTCCAAGTATTGTACCTCACCTTACTTCACCACTCCTTCCTGCCTATTTATACCCATCACTCGATCTGTAAAATGACCTTCTGAAGATGTATTTAATATACGAAAGTACTTAAGGAAATTTCCTGTTTCATTTTTCCTCCGTGGTCTGACATTGTCACATTCTTAATCACGTGTTTATTTTCGTGATATACACACATATATATATATATATATAATGAAATATGGAAGGGAGTGCCACCTCTAGCTGGAAGAAGGGGGACCCATAGCCTCGGAGGAAACCACGCATAACGCATTAGAGGGAATGTTTAGATCCCCTCCAATACAGTTTCTGTGTGCTTTTCTCCTACCACCCCCTTCCTTTTTTATTTTTTGTGTTTTATTATGCATTTGATGGTTACAAGATATACATGGGTTGATACAAAAATAATAATGCAAAAAGGTGCTTAAAGGTTATGGATCTCTTGAAAAACACAACAATGGGAAACATTGATGAATGTCACAGACGGGTTCGATCATTGTTGCAAGTCAAACACTTCTTCGAATTCCTCTGAAGTTGGACTAGTGCCCAAGACGCAACAGGCATTTCCCCTCTGAATCGCAACACTGAGGCGCTGGAACAAGAAACTTTTTGCTCTCTGGTCTTTTGTAGCGCTGATCAATTTGTCCCCCAATTCCTTCAGGAACTTCAATGCACATTTTCCCCACGAACCGAGGGTCTCCGAGCCGATCGGAACAAAGCTGTAGCAGTGTGCTAGACCTCTGTATTTAATAATTTTCTGCGATTCCCTGAAAGAAGCAGCACCACCGCTTTCACGTGTGCTGTAGTGGAGGTAGGTACTGGCCAGTGTGGCAGCGCACGTGTAGTCCCATACCACTTGCTTACCATCCTTCCAAGGTAGCAAGGTGACCCCATCAGGGCGCTTCTGAGGGTCGTTAGGTCTGGATAAGTGTGGTTCTCTTTGTGCCGGGCAGCGGGCTGTGGCGAGGCTCCTCTTGATGATGTCGTTGACTTCTTCATGTCTTGCGATTTTACCCTGTGATTTACGACATACCAGACCATGACGACCATATTGGTCTGCCATCGCAGTTCCGCAGATGCACCTATGTTCGGTGAGGATCGGGGCGGCAAGGCGAAGGGCAACTCCAATGCGGAGAGCGTCATGACTGAGGCGAGTTCCCAGGGCTGCATTGGGCACAGCAAATAAAAAATCCCCGGCGTGGGGTGCTGTTACCGCTAGGAGGCGGGCTTTGTTTTCAGCATCAGCGTTGTCAATCATTGCTGTGACAGTCTTTCCATTATGGGGCTATCCCAGGGGCCTGCTGTGGTCTTTTGGACTTGTGGTCGGGGTTGAGGGTGTGCAATGGTGTCCCATTGTCTGGCTGCTTCGATGAACGTTTGATCATGAGTTCCCGCTGTCTCTCTCATACGCTCTGGTAGGATCTGCCCTACCAATTCGTTGGCTGCTGTACATGAGGATAAGAATGGAAGTGCTACCTCAGTTGCCTTTCGTATGCCTATCCCTCCAAATCTCACTGGGAGTGTTGCTTGGTCCCACTGACTGTCATCTCAATCTAGGTTGAGCGCCTTCCTGAATATTGACCTGAGGAGCTCATCATATTGATTTAAAAGTGGGTTGCCAAAAGTTGGTGCACACCTTAAGAAGTATGTTAGCCTGGGCAAGGTAAGGCACTTTGTGAGAAGGTAGAGGGCATCGTGGGAGTCCAAGTCCCCAATTCTCTCTTCCATCCTCTTTAGGTCTCTAAACTTTTCGTCAAGGACTGCAGCAATGGCATTATATATATATATATATATATATATATATATATATATATATATATATATATATAATATATATAATATATATATATATATATATAGCATATATATATATATATATATATATATATAAATATATATATATATATATATATATATATATATATATATAAAATATATATATATATATATATATATATATATATATATAATATATATAAATATATATATATATATATATATATATAAATATATATATATATATATATATATATATATATATATATAATATATATAAAAATAAATATATATATATAAATATATATATATATATATATATAATATATATATAATATATATATATATTATATATAGATATATGCGAACAAGCCTGAATGGTCCCCAGGACAATATGCGACTGAAAACTCAGAGGATATTTCAGGTATAGTTCAGATATATTTCAGGACCCTTTCCTCCGTTTTATGAGCTGTGGAAAAGAAGTTCCTGTAAAATATATATATATATATATATTAGTATATTTTGGTAGCAGTCTTTCCTGTAGACATATATTATTAAATATGACCGAAAAAGTAAGATCAATAATTCTAACACGAATTTTCTCAATCTTTCGTACATTTCTTTTCACTGTTGGAGGTAATTCAAAACTCAATTCTCCAAAATTCATTTTTATTTCTAGTCTGACGCGACACGAGCGCGTTTCGTAAAACTTATTACATTTTCAAAGACTTTAGTTCACAAATACACAACTGAATAGAACTTACACATCTCCGATTTTGTTTATATCTACATTTGAGTGAGGTGGATAGGGTGAGGTGGCATTAATAGGGTATTAATTTCATCAACACAAGACAGAACAAGAGGTGGCATTAATAGGGTATTAATTTCATCAACACAAAATAGTACACGAAACAATGGGTATTGAAATGGAAGTGATTGTAGAAAGCCTATTGGTCCATATTTCTTGATGCTTCTATATTGGAGCGGAGTCTTGAGGTGGGTAGAATATAGTTGTGCATTAATTGGCTGTTGATTGCTGGTGTTGACTTCTTAATGTGTAGTGCCTCGCAAACGTCAAGCCGCCTGCTATCGCTGTATCTATCGATGATTTCTGTGTTGTTTACTAGGATTTCTCTGGCGATGGTTTGGTTGTGGGAAGAGATTATATGTTCCATAATGGAGCCCTGTTGTTTATGCATCGTTAAACGCCTAGAAAGAGATGTTGTTGTCTTGCCTATATACTGTTTTTTTTGGAGCTTACAATCCCCAAGAGGGCATTTGAAGGCATAGACGACGTTGGTCTCTTTTAAAGCGTTCTGCTTTGTGTCTGGAGAGTTTCTCATGAGTAGGCTGGCCGTTTTTCTGGTTTTATAGTAAATCGTCAGTTGTATCCTCTGATTTTTGTCTGTAGGGATAACGTTTCTATTAACAATATCTTTCAGGACCCTTTCCTCCGTTTTATGAGCTGTGGAAAAGAAGTTCCTGTAAAATAGTCTAATAGGGGGTATAGGTGTTGTGTTAGTTGTTTCTTCAGAGGTTGCATGGCGTTTCACTTTCCTTCTTATGATGTCTTTGACGAAACCATTGGAGAAGCCGTTGTTGACTAGGACCTGCCTTACCCTACAGAGTTCTTCGTCGACTTGCTTCCATTCTGAGCTGTGGCTGAGAGCACGGTCGACATATGCGTTAACAACACTCCTCTTGTACCTGTCTGGGCAGTCCCTGTTGGCATTTAGGCACATTCCTATGTTCGTTTCCTTAGTGTAGACTGCAGTGTGGAAACCTCCGCTCTTTTCCATGACTGTTACATCTAGAAAGGGCAGCTTCCCATCCTTTTCCATCTCGTAAGTGAAACGCAGCACGGAACTCTGCTCAAATGCCTCCTTCACCTCCTGCAGATGTCTGACATCAGGTACCTGTGTAAAAATCAACCCGTTCTCGCAAATTTAATAAGTCAATATTGACTTATTAAATATGTGCATAGGTGACATACTTAACATAATAGATACCCTTAAAAAGATTCATAGAAAACACCGACCTTACCTAACCTTGTTAGTATCTTAAGATAAGCATCTTATTGCTTCGTAATTACAATTATTACCTAACCTATAATAGGTATAGGTTAAGTAATAATTGTAATTACGAAGCAATAAGATGCTTATCTTAAGATACTAACAAGGTTAGGTAAGGTCGGTGTTTTCTATGAATCTTTTTAAGGGTATCTATTATGTTAAGTATGTCACCTATGCACATATTTAATAAGTCAATATTGACTTATTAAATTTGCGAGAACGGGTTGGTAAAAATGTCGTCAACATACCTGCAGTATATGGCCGGTTTCAAGTTCACGTCGACTAAGACTTTTTGCTCGATGGTACCCATGTAGAAGTTTGCAAACAGGACACCTAGGGGAGAACCCATGGCGACCCCATCTACTTGCTTATACATGTGCCCATCCGGGCTCAAGAAGGGTGCCTCTTTAGTACAAGCTTGGAGTAGTTTCCTTAGAATATTTTCTGGTATGTCAAGAGGAGTATAGGCTGGATCACGATACACTCTGTCGGCTATCATCCCGATTGTCTCGTCCACAGGTACGTTGGTGAACAGTGATTCTACGTCCAACGAGGCTCTTATCTCTGTGGCCCGTGTGCCCCGCAGTAAGTCAACAAATTCCTTTGGAGACTTCAGGCTGAAGGCGCAAGGGACATAAGGAGTCTGCAGGCCGTTGAGTCGCTTCGCCAGTCTGTACATGGGTGTGGGTATCTGGCTAATGATTGGCCGAAGTGGGTTTCCAGGCTTGTGTGTCTTGACATTTCCATACGCATATCCAGGTTTATATACCCCAATAATTTTTGGCAGGTGGAGTCCTGATTTCTTGGCGTTCACAGTTTCGATCAGTTTGTTGACCTTTGCTTTCAATTCGGAAAGGGTCCTGAAAGATATTGTTAATAGAAACGTTATCCCTACAGACAAAAATCAGAGGATACAACTGACGATTTACTATAAAACCAGAAAAACGGCCAGCCTACTCATGAGAAACTCTCCAGACACAAAGCAAAACGCTTTAAAAGAGACCAACGTCGTCTATGCCTTCAAATGCCCTCTTGGGGACTGTAAGCTCCAAAAAACCCAGTATATAGGCAAGACAACAACATCTCTTTCTAGGCGTTTAACGATGCATAAGCAACAGGGCTCCATTAAGGAACATATAATCTCTTCCCAGAACCAAACCATCGCCGGATAATTCCTAGTAAACAACACAGAAATCATCGATAGATACAGCGATAGTAGACGGCTTGACGTTTGCGAGGCACTACACATTAAAAAGTCAACACCAGCAATCAACAGCTAATTAATGCACAACTATATTCTACCCACTTCAAGACTCCGCTCCAATATAGAAGCATCAAGAAATATGGACCAATAGGCTTTCTACAATCACTTCCATTCAATACCCATTGTTTCGTGTTCTGTCTTGTGTTGATGAAATTAATACCCTATTAATACCACCTCACCCCATCCACCTCACTCAAATGTAGATATAAACAAATCGGAGATGTGTAAGTTCTATTCAGTTGTGTATGTGTAAACTAAAGTCTTTGAAAATGTAATAAGTTTTACGAAACGCGCTCAAGTGTCGCGTCAGACTAGAAATTATATATATATATATATATATATATATATATATATATATATATATATATATATATATATATATATAATATATATACATATATATATATATATGTCGTACCTAGTAGCCAGAACGCACTTCTCAGCCTACTATGCAAGGCCCGATTTGCCTAATAAACCAAGTTTTCCTGAATTAATATATTTTCTCTAATTTTTTTCTTATGAAATGATAAAGCTACCCATTTCATTATGTATGAGGTCATTTTTTTAATTGGAGTTAAAATTAACGTAGATATATGACCAAACCTATCCAACCCTATCTAACCTAACTTAACCTATCTTTATAGGTTAGGTTAGGTTAGGTAGCCGAAAAAGTTAGGTTAGGTTAGGTTAGGTAGGTTAGGTAGTCGAAAAACAATTCATGAAAACTTGGCTTATTAGGCAAATCGGGCCTTGCATAGTAGGCTGAAAAGTGCGTTCTGGCTACTGGGTACGACATATATATATATAATATATATATATATATATATATATATATATATATGTATATATATATATATATATATATATATATATATATATATATATATATATACATATATATATATATATATATATATATATATATATATATATATACATATATATATATATATATATATATATATATATATATATATATATATATATATATATATGTCGTACCTAATAGCCAGAACGCACTTCTCAGCCTACTATTCAAGGCCCGATTTGCCTAATAAGCCAAGTTTTCATGAATTAATGTTTTTTCGTCTACCTAACCTACCTAACCTAACCTAACCTAGCTTTTTTTGGCTACCTAACCTAACCTAACCTTACCTATAAATATAGGATAGGTTAGGTTAGGTAGGGTTGGTTAGATTCGTTCATATATCTACGTTAATTTTAACTCCAATAAAAAAAAATTTACCTCATACATAGAGAAAAGGGTTGCTTTATCATTTCATAAGAAAAAAATTATAGTAAATATATTAATTCATAAAAACTTGGCTTATTAGGCAAATCGGGCCTTGAATAGTAGGCTGAAAAGTGAGTTCTGGCTACTAGGTACGACATATATATATATATATATATATATATATATAATATATATAATATATATATATTATATATATATATATATATATATTAATATATATATATTATTAAATATGACCGAAAAAGTAAGATTAATAATTCTAACACGAATTTTCTCAATCTTTGGGGTTGGGCACATGGGTTCTCCCCTAGGTGTCCTGTTTGCAAACTTCTACATGGGTACCATCGAGCAAAAAGTCTTAGTCGACATGAACTTGAAACCGGCCATATACTGCAGGTATGTTGACGACATTTTTACACAGGTACCTGATGTCAGACATCTGCAGGAGCTGAAGGAGGCATTTGAGCAGAGTTCCGTGCTGCGTTTCACTTACGAGATGGAAAAGGATGGGAAGCTGCCCTTTCTAGATGTAACAGTCATGGAAAAGAGCGGAGGTTTCCACACTGCAGTGTACACTAAGGAAACGAACATAGGAATGTGCCTAACATCCTAATCATGGAAATCTCCCATGATTAGAAGTCTGGATCCGTTCCTGCTATCTACAGAAGCTGCTCTCTCTATTATATTGATGGTGGCCAAGTTGTTTCTATCATATTCCTGTCTGGGTCTTCTGATATTGGGTGGGGGGTTATATATGACTACTACTATAATTTTCTGTCCTCCAGTTGCTATGGTGCCTGATATGTAGTCACTGAAACCTTCACAGTTCTGAATTACCATCTCTTCGAAACTCCAACCTTCTCTTAGTAGCAAAGCTACACCACCTCCTCTCCCTTCTCTCTCTCCCTCACTACATAGTAGCCCTGTGGAAACACTGCATTTGTTATGGTTTTCGTTAGCTTTGTTTCTGTGAGTGCTATTATGTCTGGGTTTCTTCTAGTGCCCATTCTCTGAGTTCACTTGTTTTATTTGTAATTCCATCTATGTTAGTGTACATTGCCTTGAAGCTCACTTTCTTCAGTTCATTTCCTTGTCCCTTCTTTGGCGAGCATTCTGCTGGTGTGGGAAGCTGAGATGATCTGCAAGGTGGTTTGCAAGGTCTCAGAGGAGTTTGGGGTGAGGGGTGGGGTTTCAGGGAAGGGAGGACAGGTAGGGTGTGGGTTAAGGAGATAGGGGGGACATGGAGGATACGAGGTGAGGGGGGAGGAGGGATAGGGAGGGTAGGAGGATGAGGGGGAGCGGGGACTGGGGGGGGGAAAGGTGGGGGGGGGACATGATGGGAATGGGGAAGGGATGACAGGGTAAGAATAGGGTGGGGGGGGGAGCGTTGGGTGGGGCAGGTAGGGTGAGGGGAAGGGAGGGTTTCTATGCAGAGGGGGGTGGTGGTGTTGCCCTCCCCTCTGGTGTTGCTGGGATGCTGGTTTTGGGTTCCCCTCTTGTCTCTGGGGCTGTTGTGTTGGGGGCTGTGATTTCCTGGTTTGCTCCTCTCTCCCTGCGCTTCCTCCTTGCCTCTGCTGCCCTGGCTCTCTCCTCCTTCGTCCTGTCCCTCTGCAGGAATACATTTTTGTATCCCTCCACATGCTGCAGACGACTCTTCCTTTCGAGAATATCCTCCTTCGTGGTTTCGTTTGTAAACACCACCTTCACAAGTCGGTTTCTGTCCTTGTTGTACCAGCCCAACCTGAAAACCTTCTCAATGTTCATTCAGCCCCTTCCATCTGTAACCCCTTCAGTAGCCCCTGTACTGCCTCTCTATCCTTGCTATTCCATTCTTGCCTGTTGGATCCTTCCTGTTCTTTGATGCCTACCACTACCACTGATCTTTTTCTCTCCAGCAGCTGAGTGGTGCACCTTGCTGCTTCCTGTGAGGTGGCTGCTTGCATCGCTACCTCCCTCACTGTGTCCATAGCTTCTGAGCTCTTTTTCATTATGTCTGCAAAAGTTTCAGGTACAGAGGCATTTCCTTCCAATGTAACATTCCCACCTTCCCTTTGGATGATAATCTGATGCTCGGTCTCTTATTTTTCTCTGTGAGGGATTTGATCTCCTCCCTTGCTGATGTCAGCTCACTTTGCAGGTTGTTAATTGTAATCCTCATTTCCTGCATCTCCTTCCTGAATTCCTCCAGAACTTGGGTTAACATGTCCCTCATTTGGTCACTTTGGCTGTTCCCTGTGTCCCTGTTGCATCCACCTTCCATTTTGCCCTTGTCAAGTCTGAGAGAGCAAGAGAGAGAGAGAGCAAGAATAGTCCTAGTTTGAGTCGGTGTGGGGGGGGAGGAGTGTTTTGGGAGAGTGGGAGTGGTGGGGGCAGGGGAGGGGAGCGTGTTGGGAGAGTGAGTGTGTGTGTGTGTGTGTGTGTGTGTGTGTGTGTGTGTGTGGTGTGTGTGTGTGGTGTGTGTGTGTGTGGTGTGTGTGTGTGTGTGTGTAATTACCTAGTTCTAATCACCTAGTTGTGCTTGCAGGGGTTGAGCTCTGCTCTTTCGGCTCGCCTCTCAAATGTCAATCAATCAATTGTTAATAACCTAACTACTAGCTAATATTTTTTTCCCATACACACCAACACCCAGGAAGCAGCCCGTAGCAGCTGACTAACTCCCAGGTACTATTTAATGCTAGGAAACAGAGCATCAGGGTTAAAGAAATTCTGCCCATCTGTCTCCGCCGGCTGAGGGGATCGAACCTCGGTCCACGAGTGAAGAGCGCTGTCCACTCGGCCACCCAGCCCCTGTGTGTGTGTGTGTGTGTGTGTAAACTAAAGTCTTTGAAAATGTAATAAGTTATTACAAAACACGTTCAAGTGTCGCGTCAGACTAGAAATATAAATGAATTTTGGAGAACTGATTTTTCAATTACCATCGACAGTGAAAAGAAACATAAGAAATATTGAGAAAATTCGTGTTAGAATTATTAATCTTAATTTTTCAGTCATTTAATAATATATGTTTACAAGAAAGACTGCTACCAAAATATACTAATATACTAATATATATATATATATGTCGTACCTAGTAGCCAGAACGCACTTGTCAGCCTACTATGCAAGGCCCAATTTGCCTAATAAGCCAAGTTTTCATGAATTAATTGTTTTTCGACTACCTAACTACCTAACCTAACCTAACCTAACCTAACTTTTTCGGCTACCTAACCTAACCTAACCTATAAAGATAGGTTAGGTTAGGTTAGGTAGGGGGTTAGGTTCGGTCATATATCTACGTTAATTTTAACTCCAATAAAAAAAAATTGACCTCTTACATAATGAAATGGGTTGCTTTATCATTTCATAAGAAAAAAATTAGAGAAAATATATTAATTCAGGAAAACTTGGCTTATTAAGCAAATCGGGCCTTGCATAGTAGGCCGAGAAGTGCATTCTGGCTACTAGGTACGACATATATATATATATATATATATGTCGTACCTAGTAGCCAGAACTCACTTCTCAGCCTACTATTCAAGGCCCGATTTGCCTAATAAGCCAAGTTTTCCTGAATTAATATATTTACTATAATTTTTTTCTTATGAAATGATAAAGCAACCCTTTCTCTATGTATGGGGTCAATTTTTTGTTATTGGAGTTAAAATAACGTAGACTATATGACCGAACCTAACAACCCTACCTAACCTAACCTAACCCTATATTTATAGGTAAGGTTAGGTTAGGTAGCCAAATAAAGCTAGGTTAGGTTAGGTTAGGTAGGTTAGGTAGACGAAAAAACATTAATTCATGAAAACTTGGCTTATTAGGCATAATCGGGCCTTGAATAGTAGGCTTGAGAAGTGCGTTCTGGCTATTAGGTACGAACATATATATATATATATATATAATATATATATATATATATATATGTCGTACCTAGTAGCCAGAACGCACTTCTCAGCCTAATGCAAGGCCCGATTTGCCTAATAAGCCAAGTTTTCATGAATTAATGTTTTTCGTCTACCTAACCTACCTAACCTAACCTAACCTAACTTTTTCGGCTACCTAACCTAACCTAACCTATAAAGATAGGTTAGGTTAGGTTAGGTAGGGTTGGTTAGGTTCGGTCATATATCTACGTTAATTTTAACTCCAATAAAAAAAATTGACCTCTTACATAATGAAATGGGTTGCTTTATCATTTCATAAGAAAAAAATTAGAGAAAATATATTAATTCATGAAAACTTGGCTTATTAGGCAAATCGGGCCTTGCATTGTAGGCTGAAAAGTGAGTTCTGGCTACTAGGTACGACATATATATATATATATATATAATATATATAATATATATATATATGTCGTACCTAATAGCCAGAACGCACTTCTCAGCCTACTATTCAAGGCCCGATTTGCCTAATAAGCCAAGTTTTCATGAATTAATGTTTTTTCGTCTACCTAACCTACCTAACCTAACCTAACCTAGCTTTATTTGGCTACCTAACCTAACCTTACCTATAAATATAGGTTAGGTTAGGTTAGGTAGGGTTGGTTAGGTTCGGTCATATATCTACGTTAATTTTAACTCCAATAACAAAAAATTGACCCCATACATAGAGAAAAGGGTTGCTTTATCATTTCATAAGAAAAAAATTATAGTAAATATATTAATTCAGGAAAACTTGGCTTATTAGGCAAATCGGGCCTTGAATAGTAGGCTGAGAAGTGAGTTCTGGCTACTAGGTACGACATATATATATATATATATATATGTCGTACCTAGTAGCCAGAATGCACTTCTCGGCCTACTATGCAAGGCCCGATTTGCTTAATAAGCCAAGTTTTCCTGAATTAATATATTTTCTCTAATTTTTTTCTTATGAAATGATAAAGCAACCCATTTCATTATGTAAGAGGTCAATTTTTTTTTATTGGAGTTAAAATTAACGTAGATATATGACCGAACCTAACCAACCCTACCTAACCTAACCTAACCTATCTTTATAGGTTAGGTTAGGTTAGGTAGCCGAAAAAGTTAGGTTAGGTTAGGTTAGGTTAGGTAGGTTAGGTAGTCGAAAAAACAATTAATTCATGAAAACTTGGCTTATTAGGCAAATTGGGCCTTGCATAGTAGGCTGACAAGTGCGTTCTGGCTACTAGGTACGACATATATATATATATATTAGTATATTAGTATATTTTGGTAGCAGTCTTTTCTTTAAACATATATTATTAAATATGACTGAAAAATTAAGATTAATAATTCTAACACGAATTTTCTCAATATTTTATGTTTCTTTTCACTGTCGATGGTAATTGAAAAATCAGTTCTCCAAAATTCATTTATATTTCTAGTCTGACGCGACACTTGAACGTGTTTTGTAATAACTTATTACATTTTCAAAGACTTTAGTTTACACACACACACACACACACA
Organism: Procambarus clarkii; assembly: GCF_040958095.1. Lineage (NCBI taxonomy): Eukaryota > Metazoa > Arthropoda > Malacostraca > Decapoda > Cambaridae > Procambarus > Procambarus clarkii. Next base: position 20,902,286 of record NC_091188.1, read on the forward strand.
CACAGGGGGCTGGGTGGCCGAGTGGACAGCGCTCTTCACTCGTGGACCGAGGTTCGATCCCCTCAGCCGGCGGAGACAGATGGGCAGAATTTCTTTAACCCTGATGCTCTGTTTCCTAGCATTAAATAGTACCTGGGAGTTAGTCAGCTGCTACGGGCTGCTTCCTGGGTGTGTGTGTGTATGGGAAAAAAATATTAGCTAGTAGTTAGGTTATTAACAATTGATTGATTGACATTTGAGAGGCGAGCCGAAAGAGCAGAGCTCAACCCCTGCAAGCACAACTAGGTGATTAGAACTAGGTAATTACACACACACACACACACACACACACACACACACACACACACACACACACACACACACACACACACACACACACACACACACACACTCACTCTCCCAAC
>NC_091188.1:20907689-20931647 GCF_040958095.1 Procambarus clarkii
GCACATATTTAATAAGTCAATATTGACTTATTAAATTTGCGAGAACGGGTTGATTTTTACACAGGTACCTGATGTCAGACATCTGCAGGAGGTGAAGGAGGCATTTGAGCAGAGTTCCGTGCTGCGTTTCACTTACGAGATGGAAAAGGATGGGAAGCTGCCCTTTCTAGATGTAACAGTCATGGAAAAGAGCGGAGGTTTCCACACTGCAGTCTACACTAAGGAAACGAACATAGGAATGTGCCTAAATGCCAACAGGGACTGCCCAGACAGGTACAAGAGGAGTGTTGTTAACGCATATGTCGACCGTGCTCTCAGCCACAGCTCAGAATGGAAGCAAGTCGACGAAGAACTCTGTAGGGTAAGGCAGGTCCTAGTCAACAACGGCTTCTCCAATGGTTTCGTCAAAGACATCATAAGAAGGAAAGTGAAACGCCATGCAACCTCTGAAGAAACAACTAACACAACACCTATACCCCCTATTAGACTATTTTACAGGAACTTCTTTTCCACAGCTCATAAAACGGAGGAAAGGGTCCTGAAAGATATTGTTAATAGAAACGTTATCCCTACAGACAAAAATCAGAGGATACAACTGACGATTTACTATAAAACCAGAAAAAACGGCCAGCCTACTCATGAGAAACTCTCCAGACACAAAGCAGAACGCTTTAAAAGAGACCAACGTCGTCTATGCCTTCAAATGCCCTCTTGGGGATTGTAAGCTCCAAAAAAAACAGTATATAGGCAAGACAACAACATCTCTTTCTAGGCGTTTAACGATGCATAAACAACAGGGCTCCATTATGGAACATATAATCTCTTCCCACAACCAAACCATCGCCAGAGAAATCCTAGTAAACAACACAGAAATCATCGATAGATACAGCGATAGCAGGCGGCTTGACGTTTGCGAGGCACTACACATTAAGAAGTCAACACCAGCAATCAACAGCCAATTAATGCACAACTATATTCTACCCACCTCAAGACTCCGCTCCAATATAGAAGCATCAAGAAATATGGACCAATAGGCTTTCTACAATCACTTCCATTTCAATACCCATTGTTTCGTGTACTATTTTGTGTTGATGAAATTAATACCCTATTAATGCCACCTCTTGTTCTGTCTTGTGTTGATGAAATTAATACCCTATTAATGCCACCTCACCCTATCCACCTCACTCAAATGTAGATATAAACAAAATCGGAGATGTGTAAGTTCTATTCAGTTGTGTATTTGTGAACTAAAGTCTTTGAAAATGTAATAAGTTTTACGAAACGCGCTCGTGTCGCGTCAGACTAGAAATAAAAATGAATTTTGGAGAATTGAGTTTTGAATTACCTCCAACAGTGAAAAGAAATGTACGAAAGATTGAGAAAATTCGTGTTAGAATTATTGATCTTACTTTTTCGGTCATATTTAATAATATATGTCTACAGGAAAGACTGCTACCAAAATATACTAATATATATATATATATATATTTTACAGGAACTTCTTTCCACAGCTCATAAAACGGAGGAAAGGGTCCTGAAATATATCTGAACTATACCTGAAATATCCTCTGAGTTTTCAGTCGCATATTGTCCTGGGGACCATTCAGGCTTGTTCGCATATATCTATATATATATATATATATATATATATATATATATATATATATAATATATATATATATTATATATATATATTATATTATATATAATATATATATATATATATATATAATATATTTATATTATATATATTTATATATATATTATATATATATATATATATTTATATATATATATATATATATATATATAATATATATATATATATATATATTTATATATATAATATATATATATTATATATATATATATATATTATATATATATATATATATATATATATATAATATATATATATATATATATAATATATATATATATATAATATATATATATAATATATATATATATATATATATATATATAATGCCATTGCTGCAGTCCTTGACGAAAAGTTTAGAGACCTAAAGAGGATGGAAGAGAGAATTGGGGACTTGGACTCCCACGATGCCCTCTACCTTCTCACAAAGTGCCTTACCTTGCCCAGGCTAACATACTTCTTAAGGTGTGCACCAACTTTTGGCAACCCACTTTTAAATCAATATGATGAGCTCCTCAGGTCAATATTCAGGAAGGCGCTCAACCTAGATTGAGATGACAGTCAGTGGGACCAAGCAACACTCCCAGTGAGATTTGGAGGGATAGGCATACGAAAGGCAACTGAGGTAGCACTTCCAGCATTCTTATCCTCATGTACAGCAGCCAACGAATTGGTAGGGCAGATCCTACCAGAGCGTATGAGAGAGACAGCGGGAACTCATGATCAAACGTTCATCGAAGCAGCCAGACAATGGGACACCATTGCACACCCTCAACCCCGACCACAAGTCCCAAAAGACCACAAGCAGGCCCACTGGGATAGCCCCATAATGGAAAAGACTGTCACAGCAATGATTGACAACGCTGATGCTGAAAACAAAGCCCGCCTCCTAGCGGTAACAGCACCCCACGCCGGGGATTTTTTATTTGCTGTGCCCAATGCAGCCCTGGGAACTCGCCTCAGTCATGACGCTCTCCGCATTGGAGTTGCCCTTCGCCTTGCCGCCCCGATCCTCACCGAACATAGGTGCATCTGCGGAACTGCGATGGCAGACCAATATGGTCGTCATGGTCTGGTATGTCGTAAATCACAGGGTAAAATCGCAAGACATGAAGAAGTCAACGACATCATCAAGAGGAGCCTCGCCACAGCCCGCTGCCCGGCACAAAGAGAACCACACTTATCCAGACCTAACGACCCTCAGAAGCGCCCTGATGGGGTCACCTTGCTACCTTGGAAGGATGGTAAGCAAGTGGTATGGGACTACACGTGCGCTGCCACACTGGCCAGTACCTACCTCCACTACAGCACACGTGAAAGCGGTGGTGCTGCTTCTTTCAGGGAATCGCAGAAAATTATTAAATACAGAGGTCTAGCACACTGCTACAGCTTTGTTCCGATCGGCTCGGAGACCCTCGGTTCGTGGGGAAAATGTGCATTGAAGTTCCTGAAGGAATTGGGGGACAAATTGATCAGCGCTACAAAAGACCAGAGAGCAAAAAGTTTCTTGTTCCAGCGCCTCAGTGTTGCGATTCAGAGGGGAAATGCCTGTTGCGTCTTGGGCACTAGTCCAACTTCAGAGGAATTCGAAGAAGTGTTTGACTTGCAACAATGATCGAACCCGTCTGTGACATTCATCAATGTTTCCCATTGTTGTGTTTTCAAGAGATCCATAACCTTTAAGCACCTTTTTGCATTATTATTTTGTATCAACCCATGTATATCTTGTAACCATCAAATGCATAATAAAACACAAAAAATAAAAAGGAAGGGGGTGGTAGGAGAAAAGCACACAGAAACTGTATTGGAGGGGATCTAAACATTCCCTCTAATGCGTTATGCGTGGTTTCCTCCGAGGCTATGGGTCCCCCTTCTTCCAGCTAGAGGTGGCACTCCCTTCCATATTTCATTATATATATATATATATAATGTGTGTATATCACGAAAATAAACACGTGATTAAGAATGTGACAATGTCAGACCACGGAGGAAAAATGAAACAGGAAATTCCTTAAGTACTTTCGTATATTAAATACATCTTCAGAAGGTCATTTACAGATCGAGTGATGGGTATAAATAGGCAGGAAGGAGTGGTGAAGTAAGGTGAGGTACAATACTTGGACAACGCAGAAGGCCCATTGGCCCATCAGATGCACCCAATTGGCACATCCGATGTAGCACAATAGGGATCTATTAGAAATGGATCTAAGTTATATAGACCACTGCTAATATTCAAATTACTTTCTTTGGTGATCTGTATCAAAGCAGATTCAATTATGTTTCTGTTATAGGTGCTTTTACAATTTGTTATTGAAGAAGCACTCTCCCAATCAATTTGGTGAGCTTTTTCTGACAAATGCACAAACAAAGCATTAGACAATTGGCCATGTTTTACAGAGTATTTATGTTGCGATATTCTACATTTTATCATTGAGGTTATCATCGCAAGATAACCTCAAGATAACATGGGTTCTGGACAGGGAAATCATGCCTAACAAACCTTTTGGAATTATATGATAAAATAACAAGGATAACTCAGGACAGAGAAGACTGGACAGACTACATATTTCTAGACTGTCAGAAGGCTATTGATACAGTACAGCACATGAGACTGTTATACAAACTTGAGAGGCAGGCAGGAGTAAGCGGAAAGGCCCTAGCATGGGTGAGGCACTACCTAACAGGAAGGAGCCAGAGGGTAATGGTAAGGGGTGAGAAGTCGGACTGGCGAACAGTAACGAGTGGAGTACCGCAAGGATCGGTGCTGGGACCAATCCTCTTTCTAATTTACGTAAATGATATGTTTACAGGAGTGGAATCCTACATGTCAATGTTCGCGAATGACGCAAAATTAATGAGAAGAATTGTGACAGATGAGGACTGTAGGATCCTCCAAGAGGACCTGGACAGGTTGCAGAGATGGTCAGAGAAATGGCTACTGGAGTTCAACACAAGTAAATGTAAAATCATGGAAATGTTATCAGGTGATAGGCGACCAAAGGGACTGTACACAATGAAGGGGAGCTGCCTACCTGTAGCGATTCGAGAAAGAGACCTGGGAATAGACGTAACACCTAACCTAACTCCTGAGGCGCATATAAATAGGATAACGACAGCAGCAAACTCTACACTGGTGGAAAGTTAGAACTCATTCAGAAATCTAAGTGAGGAGGCTTTTAGGGCGCTTTGCACTGCCTACGTGAGACCAGTCTTAGAGTATGCCGCGCCATCATGGAGTCCCCACCTGAAGAAATACATAAGGACACTGGAAAAGGGTCAGAGGTTTGCGACGAGGTTTGTCCAGAGTTACGAGGGATGGGATATGAAGAGCACCTAAAAGAACTGAACCTTACGACACAAGAAAAAAGAAAGGAGAGAGGGGATATGATAGGAACATAAAAATACTCAGGGGAATTGACAAATGGGAGATAGATGAAATGTTCACACGTAATAGTAACAGAAGGAGAGGACATGGGTGTAAGCTGGAAACTCAGATGAGTTACAGAGATGCTTGGAAGTATTTTTTTAGCGTGAGAGTAGTGGAAAAATTATATGCACTTAAGGAGCAGGTTGTGGAAGCAAACTCTATTCATAATTTGAAAACTATATATGATAGGGAAATGGGACAGGAGTCGATGCTGTAAACAACCGATGACTAGAAAGGCGGAATCCAAGAGTCAATGCTCGATCCTGCAAGCACAAATAGGTGAGTACACACACACACACACACACACACACACACACACACACACACACACACACAACACACACACACACACACACACACACACGCACACACGCACACACACGATTTGTGCGTGTGTTAGAAATATATGTAGTAGTAGATATAATAGAGGAAAAATAGATTGGTTAGAAAAGCGGGGTCCAGGAGCTAATAGCTTGATTCTGCTGATGCAGATAGTATACACATATAGGTCGTCGCAGCCGAACGGACAGCGCTGTAGGGTCGTATTCGTAGAGGACTGGGCTCGATTCCTGGAAATTACACCGCGGCCACGGGCTGCATCGGGGATGTGTGCGGGAGAGAGAGAGAGAGAGAGAGAGAGAGAGAGAGAGAGAGAGAGAGAGAGAGAGAGAGAGAGAGAGAGAGAGAGAGAGAGAGAGAGAGAGAGAGAGAGAGAGAGAGAGAGGAGAGAGAGAGAGAGAGAGAGAGAGATAGAGAGAGAGAGAGAGAGAAGAGAGAGAGAGAGAGAGAGAGATAGAGAGAGAGAGAGAGAGAGGAGAGAGAGAGAGAGAGAGGGAGAGAGAGAGAGAGGAGGGGGGGGGGCCGATGGTTAGAAAAGCGGAGACCAAAAGCTAACAGACCGTTCATATAAACAGCACACACAGCGACTGTCAAAGTCAAACGCAGAGCCAAGGTTACAAGAAAAGAAAAAAAACAGAGAACCAGTATGATGCCTTAAACTACAGACCTCTCTCTCTGCTCTGTATACCATGCAAAGCAGATATTTTTATGAGAAAGAGGATAAAATCTGGAAAGCAGATAATCTGGGAAGGACTAGGATTGCCTCTGAGATACAGCGTGGGGTTAGAAAGAGAATTAAATCATAGTTTACGATTCCCATCGAGTTTTGCAACATGGTGGGCAAGATTCTGCATAATAAGAGATAAAACAAAGGGTTTGCATTTTCATAGGATTACAACAATCCGTGGATGTCCGTCTCCAACAAAAGTGCTGATGCATGAGTTGGAAAGGCATACTGGAGTAACTTATAAGTGAAAGAGTGCGCAACAAGATAAGGTAATTATCAGGTGAAAATACTAAGAAAATTCGAATATGCACTTGGAATATTATGAAGACAGGATAGAAACTAGAATATGAGGACCAAGTGAAAGAGATGGGCTAACTAACTTGGATCGTCGGGGGATCGAACGTCGATCCAGCCAGACCTTAGGTCCTTATTGTATCGACCAGTGCAAGTGGATGGGCAGTGAAAAAAAGAAATCACTTTAGGGGAAGTTGCAAGCAAGGTAACGAAAAACTGCACTTTGTTCTCTACGTTCCTGATTTATGAAAATGACTTTCCGAAGTAAGTAACATCATACATGTCAGCGACTACAGGTGATGATACACTGACAAATATGATAAGGAGAGAAGGGAACTTCATAATACCACAGGACGCAGACATGCTGTAGTAATATGGGTAATAAAGTAGCTACAAGAGTTTAAGCCATGATGATTCGAGATACTTATCAATGCTTACTAGATTTCAAAAAGCAAAAGGAAATATGAAAAGCACATAGCAAGCCATCTATAACATCTCAAGATCTAAACAACACTCACATAACAAACAAATAAAACTCTCCAAGGTTGGTTACATACCTGAAACAGACTTAGAAAAGCCAACTGAATTTAATAGATTTTTCATAAATTGATGCTAACTTGCCATAAAAATCCAGAGATCCAGGCACATGTTACTACTTATCTTACCGGCAGCTATCCTAACTCTACTCCTTTTACCAGTCAGCCGACAGGCATTATATCCATAATTCACTCACTTAAAACTAAAGCTGGGAACATTAGTGTAATACCATCTATGGCATACAAGAGTGCCACCCATGCCCTTGCACCACCCATAGTTCTGCTGTTCAACAAATCTCTAGAGTCAAATTCTTCTTGATGTCCTTAAAAAAGCAAGAGTAACGCCTGTTCATAAAGGAGGCGAGACAGTTGATATAAACTATTATAGACTAATATAAATTCTAACAAAAATTTGATACTTCCAAAAATATTTGAAAAAAATTATTCACAAACAGCCCTATTACTACCGTGTAAAATTCAACATATCATGTCCCTGCAAGCTTGGCTTCCGTTACCCAAAGAATACCAATGATGTCATTATTAGTCTGCTTAATATAATCTATGCAGCCATTGACAAAAATGAGTTCCCAATTGGCCTCTTCGGTGACCTGAGAAAGGTCTTTGATACTGTAAACCATTACTATCTCTTACTTAGACTTCGCCACTATGGAATCCGAGGCGTTGCTCTGAACTATAGTCGATCTTATCTCAGTGACAGATACCAATATGTAGCCATTAATGACATAACCTCCCCCACTCTACCATCACCCGTAGGAGTGCCACAAAGTGCCACACCATCTTAGAACTTCTCATATTTCTTATATACATCAATGATTTGCCAAATGCTTCTAATATTCTTAAACCTATACTGTTTGCTGACGATACTACCTTCATCTATTCAGACCCCGATCCACACACACTAAATAATATTGTAAATAATGGATTAAAAAAGTCCACTCATAAATGTCAACAAACAAACTCACACTACACATAGAAAAGATCTACTACATTTGATTTTTAAGTAAATCATCAAACAAAATTCAACTTCAGATAGATAATGTTAACATCAGCAATAAAAATTGTTGAAAGTTCCTTGGCCTATACATAGACAAGAGACGGAACTTCAGCACTCACATATAACACATAACCGAATAAGACGCCAAAACGATCAGTATACTCTTTAAAAATCAGATATTATGTTCCCCACTTTGCTCTCCTCTCATTATACTACGCGCCAATCTATCCCTATCTTACATACGGTATCTGTGCATGGGGTTCAACCACTGCAAATTACCTCAAACCCATTTTCACTCACCAAAAATCTGGTATTAGAACTTTAGCAAACTGTCTTTAGACAACACACAACTCATCTGTTTAAGTCCCTTAATATGCTAAACATACATACACTCACTTCACACATCCTCTTGTGCTATTTTCATGTACAAAACCTGGGTCCCAAACGCTAACCCTGATCTGAATTCCTTCCTTAATAGGTGTAATAGAACCCATGAGCACCACACTAGAAATAAATATATCTTTGATATACCCAGAGGCAAACTAAATCTGTGCAAACACTTTATGCAATTAAAATGACCCAGTCTATGGAACTCAGTCTTTAATGCATAAAAAAATTGTCCAACCTTTGCGTTATTCAAAAGTAAAACAAGAAATAGTAATTTCATCCTCAAAGTTTCCTACGAAATATTTTAGACTCACACTGTATCTTGTGCTACCCACTCTCCCAATATAGTAGTGCTTAAGACATACATCTTCACCAGTGTAATTATCTTCGTCAATTTATATTGTAGTTATATGTTGGAAATAAAATTTTGCTACAATGTACCAATTCCTCTTACCTGATCTGTTAGATTAAGGATCTGCTTGAAACGCTGTGGGTTTAGTGGCTATGTAAGAATGTAAACACACCAATTTTACTCTCACAAACCCAGTGTTTATAATTGTTATCAATAAATAAATACAAATTAAAAAATAAATTTTTAAAATAAAGCGAAAGAGGAAGAACAAGATTAAAGTAAAGTGGTTTTAAGAGGAAGACAAGATTAGATGGATTGAATATGGTTAATCGGAAAGCAGTTGAAGTAGTTGAAAAGGGACAATTTTATGGATTTAACAGATTATCAAAATAGGCAGAATAATATCAGATGCATATGTTAGACTAGCAAACACATGTATTACTTTCAAGACTACTTCCAAGAAATCTTTCAGAATAATATTTACCGCATATGTTAGACCATTTCTAAAGTATGTAACTCCTGCACTGAACCCACGCCTTATAAAGCACAAGACAAACGTTAAGATCCAAAGAGTTGCCACAAGATAAGTACTGGAGATGTAAGCAATATCCTACGAGGAAAGACTAATTGATGCCATACCAGTTTATAAAACACTGAAGAGAACAGACAAAGTGGACGGAGAGTTTTCCCAGGCGCGGCACAGTAGACACTGAGGTGAATCATTTGGCAGTTTGAAATATAGACGAACTAGAGAAATATAAGGAAATTATTTGATTCTGAAGATCACTACCTTTGTCATCGTCCTCATATTCCGTTTACTTCTCCTCCTTCCCCTAATCTTACTCTCCTCTTCCTCTTCCTCTACTCCTTCTCCTCTCCTCCTCCTCTTCCTCCTCCTTTACTTCCACCACACTGAGCATATATGCAGAGCAAATTGTGGGAGTGTTGCCATCAGAGGGCCGGCCCTGCTGGGTGATATTGGTTGTCCGTCGGGCTGGTGGCAATACCAGGCTCCCCAGAGCTCTGATAATTATCAAGTAGCCAATGGCCAAACACCTTGGCTGAGGCTATAGGGCGCTGCCCTCTACCCCTGTTCTTCCTGTGACCTTTTGATGCCTTTACTCGCCTAGTTGCTCTAGTTCCTGTTCATCTGGTTTATGCTGAACATTCCTGCCGTCTGTGCTGCCCATCTTATTGTTTGTCTGTTCTTCTTGCCGTTTGTCTGTTTATCTTATTGTTTGATGATCTTATTATTTGTCTGTTCATCTTACTGTTTGTTCATCTGACTGTTTTTCTGTTCATCTTACTGTTTGATTGTTCACCTATGTCTGTGCTGATTCTACCATTGATGGTGATGTCACTACTCTTTTCTGGTATTCCGTATTGCTTCATGTGTTTGTACATTAATATATCTTCTTACTTGTTTTAGACACACTAGCACTAGAGGTCAGTGACTAGCACTAGAGGTCAGTGACTAGCACTAGAGGTCAGTGATTAGCACTAGAGGTCAGTGATTAGCACTAGAGGTCAGTGATTAGCACTAGAGGTCAGTGACTAGCACTAGAGGTCAGTGACTAGCACTAGAGGTCAGTGACTAGCACAAGAGGTCAGTGACTTGCACTAGAGGCAAGTGACTAGCACTAGAGGTCAATGACTATCACTAGAGGTCAGTGACTAGCACTAGAGGTCAGTGACTAGCACTAGAGGTCAATGACTATCACTAGAGGTCAGTGACTAGCACTAGAGGTCAATGACTAGCACAAGAGGTCAGTGACTTGCACTAGAGGTCAGTGACTTGCACTAGAGGTCAGTGACTAGCACTCGAGGTCCGTGACTAGCACTAGAAGCCCAGTGACTACCACTAGAAGTCAGTGATTAGCACTAGAAGTCAGTGATTAGCACTAGAGGTCAGTGACTAGCACTAGAGGTCAGTGACTAGCACTAGAGGTCATTGACTAGCACTAGAGGTCAATGACTATCACTAGAAGTCAGTGATTAGCACTAGAGGTCAGTGACTAGCACTACAGGTCAGTGACTAGCACTAGAGGTCATTGACTAGCACTAGAGGTCAATGACTATCACTAGAGGTCAGTGACTATCACAAGAGGTCAGTGACTTGCACTAGAGGTCAATGACTAGCACTAGAGGTCAGTGACTAGCACTAGAGGTCAATGACTATCACTAGAGGTCAGTGACTATCACTAGAAGTCAGTGATTAGCACTAGAGGTCAGTGACTAGCACTAGAGGTCAGTGACTAGCACTAGAAGTCAGTGATTAGCACTAGAGGTCAGTGACTAGCACTAGAAGTCAGTGATTAGCACTAGATGTCAGTGACTAGCACTAGAGGTCAGTGACTAGTACTAAAGGTCAGTGACTAGCACTAGAGGTCAGTGACTATCACTAGAGGTCAGTGACTATCACTAGAGGTCAGTGACTAGCACTAGAGGTCATTGACTAGCACTAGAGGTCAGTGACTAGCACTAGAGGTCAATGACTAGCACTAGAGGTCAGTGACTAGCACTAGAAGTCAGTGATTAGCACTAGAGGTCAGTGACTAGCACTAGAGGTCAGTGACTAGCACTAGAGGTCAGTGACTAGCACTAGAGGTCATTGACTAGCACTAGAGGTCAATGACTATCACTAGAGGTCAGAGACTAGCACTAGAGGTCAGTGACTAGCACTAGAGGTCAGTGACTAGCACTAGAGGTCAGTGACTAGTACTAGAGGTCATTGACTAGCACTAGAGGTCAGTGACTAGCACTAGAAGTCAGTGATTAGCACTAGAGGTCAGTAACTAGCACTAGAGGTCAGTGACTAGCACTAGAGGTCATTGACTAGCACTAGAGGTCAATGACTATCATTAGAGGTCAGTGACTAACACTAGAGGTCAGTGACTAACACAAGAGGTCAGTGACTAGCACTAGAGGTCAGTAACTAGCACTAGAGGTCAATGACTAGTACTAAAGGTCAGTGACTAGCACTAGAGGTTAATGACTAGCACTAGAGGTCAGTGACTAGCACTAGAGGTCAGTGACTAGCACTCGAGGTCAGTGACTAGCACTAGAGGTCAGTGACTAGCACTAGAGGTCAGTGACTAGCACTAGAGGTCAGTGACTAGCACTAGAGGTCAGTGACTAGCACTAGAGATCAATGACTAGTACTAAAGGTCAGTGACTAGCACTAGAGGTCAGTGCCTAGCACTAGAGGTCAGTGACTCGCACTAGAGGTCAGTGACTAGCACTAGAGGTCAGTGACTAGCACTAGAGGTCAGTGACTAGCACTAGAGGTCAGTGACTAGCACTAGAGGTCAGTGACTAGCACTAGAGGTCAATGACTAGTACTAAAGGTCAGTGACTAGCACTAGAGGTTAATGACTAGCACTAGAGGTCAGTGACTAGCACTAGAGGTCAGTGACTAGCACTAGAGATCAGTGCCTAGCACTAGAGGTCAGTGACTAGCACTAGAGGTCAGTGACTAGCACTAGAGGTCAGTGACTAGCACTAGAGGTCAATGACTAGTACTAAAGGTCAGTGCCTAGCACTAGAGGTCAGTGCCTAGCACTAGAGGTCAGTGACTAGCACCCGAGGTCAGTGACAAGTGCCTTTACTGACCTGCAGTGGATGAGTCACAATAACGTGAACCACGCTCCCGACACACACACACACACACACACACACACACACACACACACACACATGTGTTGACGACGTCAATAGTCGTCGTCACATTGACTGATGTGTTGACGACGATGTAGTCAGTCCTGGCCATGATTTGTGGGTTGTGTTATAATCACACATAATCTACTTAATCTACTTGTTATAATCTACTTATACTCACATAATGATGTCTTCTACGATATTCAAGATAATTCCACAGCAGATATTTCTTTAAGATATTGTACTTTCCTTTGTTCAGTCTAGCTCTACTGTTCTGACTCTAATAAGAGATTATATTCATTATACGATCGGCATGCATGAATAATTAGGTAAAATTTAGTGTCACGCAATGTGGAGAGTTTCTTCAACCTTATGTGGACTACCAAGGTCTTTGCCAGTCCTGCTTGCAACCTCTGCTTGTGCAAGCAATGAGCTACAGTGTCAGTATGTTACCGACTTGGGTGTCTCTGTTGCATATTTTCAGCCTATTCCAATAGTGATATTGATAACATTGAATAATAGATGACTGATGAGTAATATTAGCAAACAAAATACTACTTGTCTCAGCTTCAGGCGAGAATGGAGTCAGGAGGGTGTCTGGTGGCCCGCTGGGAGAGTGCCAAGCTGGAAGGCATTGTTGTTGAGTGTTTGGTAGTGTTGGTCAGCGTTCATACAGGATAGGTTCACAGGGATGCAACCTTCCCCTTGGTCTTACGTGTGTAAAGTTACAAAGTAAATTTAGTTTGACAATGTTAACCGTCATCCAGGTATAATCATCTGTCGTGCTTGGACGTAGTTTGAGAACTGTAAGAGTATAATAGTTGGTTATTCAACTCAACCTCAGCGGGCAGTTAAATTACTTTTAGTAGCTCAAGTTAAAAATTCCTTTACTACTGTATTGCTATAATGCATTACTAAGTAATACTTTGTTACAGACTGTGACTAGTGAAGAGATATATATATGATATATAGCAGCTCATACAATATAGGATTATAGGATAGGATTGCAGCAACAGTCTCTAGCAAACCACCTGCCTGCATCCTTCCTATAACTCTCGAGTGAGTTACAGCAGTCAGACTCGTCGTCCCATTATCCAGTTTGGCAGCATAAGAACTTTTAACTGTAAGTTATTTGATGAGGTTAATTCAATCTTTTAAGGAAATATTTACAATATTTTCCATAAGAATAGTTTTGTAATTCTTTTTTAACCATAAGTCTCCAAATATATGAGAAACATAATTATGAGTGTAATGTCACCAAAAAAAGATACATTATGAAAACACAAAAGTTGAAAGCCCCACCTAAAAATAAATAAAAAAAGTGCTGCATAGATGACTTATGATGAGAGGTGGAGTCTTTGAGATATTCGCTATCATTACAGCCTTACCACGACCGAAAATGAACGTTTGGAACAAGTGTTCCAAGTAGTTCCAAACATAAAAAACTAAGAAAGAAGTGTTGCATAAACAAGGAAAACCCAAAGAAAGTTTACAAATCTAAGACTGCCAGAGATGTGAAGTTCAATCCTAAAAAAGTGCAAGAATAACTAACCATTTACAATTATATTTAGTAAAACACTTGGTACTGGTGTATTTCCAACTGCTTGAAAGTTAACAAATGTGGTTCCAATATCTTTAAGTTAGGGGATAAAACAACTGCAAACTACCGACAAAGGAGCTTGACATGGAGTATACGAAAGCTCACGAAAGTAATTTCATATTCTATAAAAAATCACCCAGTACATTACAGGTTGATAAGATACTCCCAACTCAATAGGTACTCTCTCTCTCGCTCACCAATTTAAAATATTTTTATTCCAGCGTCTTTAAGAGAGCTGACAACTATAGTAAATATGATGCTGTATATGTGGACTTCAACAAGGCCTTCGATGACAGTTATGCATGAAAGGCTACTTACGTAGGTCAAAACACAAGGCATCGATAGGAACATTATACTGGACCGGGCCGTGACTGAACCACAGGAAACCGAGGTCAGAGTACATGAGTGAAGTGGGAGTGGATGGATGCCACAAGTGGTGTGCCGCAGCGCTCTGTACTGGGACCACTCATTTTCATTATTACATCAACGATTTTAATACTGGACTGACCAGTAATATCAACAGGTTTGTGGACGACCAAAGACAGGGTGGGTAGCGAATATGAATGAAGACTGATGAAATGCAACGAGACTGAAACATCAGCAGTGATTATAAATAACAAATAGAGTTTAGTGTTTATAAGTGGAAATTCCTTTAGCTATTAAACGAGAGCGATGTTATATACCACATAATTAATAGTCAATGGCAGATAAAGTAGCAAGAGAAATTTGGTAGTTATGGTTAGCAGAGAACTGAGGCCATAACAGCAATATATAATTGCATGAAATACAGTACCCAGGGTGTTGGACTGATAAAAGAAGCATAAGCAACAGAAAGTCTGGTATAGTCCTCAGCCATGTCCAGACCAGGTCAGGCTCCTTCTGGACTATGCTGTGTAATTTTTATCGCCATACTTCGAAACAGACACAGACTCTCAGAGAAAATACGGAGTAGGATGACTAGACTGAAGACTTGTATCGGAAATCTATGCTACGACGATAGTTTGGAATGTCTCAATTAGCACGTGTTAAGGAGCAGCATGGCAAGAGGTGGATATAAACGAGGAATATAAGTAAGTTAGGGTATAAACAATAGACATATAAGCAGGATACTGAAGCTCTGGGAACAAGCAAGAATACGAAACAATGAGTAAAAGCTGAATAAATTGAGTTTTTACAGGAATATTAGGAAGTACCTGTTTGGAAACATTGTTGTGGACTAATGGAAAGGACTGCCAGCTTGCGTCATTGAGACAATTTAACCAATTTTAAGAATGGATTTGCTATGTAAATGGACTAGAGAGTGGAGATTAAATAGGCCTCTCCCAGTTCGGACTAACTTGCCCTATGCGATGATTCCTAATTTTTATGTTCTAAAATAAATGTAGACAGGTTGTGATACTGTTCCTAAACCTCGTATAACTTTTTTTCACAATACTTACTGCGTACTTATAGTTGCTTTGCTTGGGGCTGAGTAGCAGCAGAGTGGTGTACGCATGCTAATAATGCCTCTGGAAGCAAGCAATCCAAAGTTAATTATTCTTAATGGAAAAATTATGATGCTATTCAGGTCGTCCGTTAAAGACAAATTCGCTGAAGCAACGCTGATTACCGTTGATGGTGAGTAGGTCAAGTGGGTTTTCTATACTTAAAAAATTCAGTCTGGTCAGCGCGGGCAAAGAGAGAGAGAGAAACACGAAATCTTTAAATCCCGCCATGATTGTTTACCCGACATGAACTTTGCTCATGTCGCATCTCAATGTATTTTTGTTGCTCTTTGAATAAAATGTGCGACGGACTTTCTGTGATGCTTGCCGCAAATAATTTATCGTTGAGTTTTGCTTTCGTTTTAGAGTAAATGCGCAAACACGTAGGGCTAATAGCGCCAAACACAGCCCCGGGCGAGGTCACGGTCGGGTTCCATAATGCCTCGCCAACCTCACTCTTATTGCCTTCTTAAATTTTCAGGGATACACCGAGAGTCTTGGGAAGACACGCAGCGCCGGTGGTGTCAACAGCAGCAACACGGCCAAGCTTGCTTAACAAGTGACGATTTGTTCGCTCAACACCAGCCTTCACGTTGGCTTCCATCCCAGGCGTGTGAGCGGCCCACACTCAGGCCCTCCATCCCTGCATGACCCCATACACTCCACCAGTCTCCCCTCGCATGTCAACACTGAAGCCTTTAACTCTCGCCCCTACACTAGTGTACACACCAGTGTCCACACCAGTGTCCACACCAGTGTCAACACCAGTGTCCACACCAGTGTCCACACCAGTGTCCACACCAGTGTACACACCAGTGTCCACACCAGTGTCAACACCAGTGTCCACACCAGTGTACACACCAGTGTCCACACCAGTGTCCACACCAGTGTCCATACCAGTGTCCACACCAGTGTCCACACCAGTGTCCACACCAGTGTACACACCAGTGTCTACACCAGTGTACACACCAGTGTACACACCAGTGTCCACACCAGTGTCCACACCAGTGTACACACCAGTGTACACACCAGTGTACACACCAGTGTACACACCAGTGTACACACCAGTGTCCACACCAGTGTACACACCAGTGTCCACACCAGTGTCCACACCAGTGTCCACACCAGTGTCCACACCAGTGTCCACACCAGTGTCCACACCAGTGTCCACACCAGTGTCCACACCAGGGGGTGACGAGGCTTTTAGTGAGCCTGTGCCCAAACTGGCAATAATCTTTTAAACAAATGTCTTGGGTACCCGCGGGAATTTTGAGCCGCAGGATATAATTTATTATAGTTATTACATTTTATGTTGCACTTTTTAATGGAGAAAGGGAACAAAATACTTGAAAGCATTCCTAAAGAAGTGTATTTACGAAACCATCAACTGTTGTGAATTCTTTTAAGTGGAAAAACTTTACTTATAATATGTTATTAATAACTAGAAATTCATAAGTACAAATTCATGAAATGGTAGCAATAATACTGAACTGTTTGGAGGAAAGACGAGTCATGTTGCTTAATTATGTGTATATTTATTGTTTTACCATTAACAAAAGGAAAACAAAAATAATAAGTGAAATTAGTGAAAGCTATTTAGAAAGCGTGCTAAAAATAATTAATTATTTATTTAATATATTCTAATAAGATAATTCAATTTAATTTAAGTTTATAAATAGTATTTTACATTATATGTCACAAGAAACATGAATGTGAAATTATAAGCTTTGGTTCATATTGTCATATAAAACAAAAAATAGAAGAAGGAATTTTTGTTACACTCAGACTTTTACTGTTGTACCAACGACGAGATGTTGTACATCACACTGGCGTCTGTTTGTTTAGAGAGCTGTGCCAGCAGGCCTGCTCTTGTCAGCAAGTCTGCTATAATTAGACAATGACTCGCATGAATATATCGATGGAAATACTGATAATACTTCCATTGTGAGATTTTGCAGTTAAAAGTCTTAGAAATAGAATTACAGAATTAAAAAAATCTGAAAATGTCGGCGTTAATGCCGTCATTAACCGATCTCTTTCAGTATTTTCTTGTTCATCTCCTAAATCGATTTTTTTTGCATTCAAACTGAGCTTTGTAAATCTATCAATTGCGTCTCAAAATTAGCGAAATCATTGCACTGCAACATTTCCAAATTCAGTCTGATGCTATACTGTCTGCACATATATTTTGCAGTTTCTTCAAATGACCTGAATTCAGTCAATTTTAAAGGACGTTAAACAAGAGTGGACAATGATCCTCCAAATTTGCAATTGATAGCTCTAAATGTTTGTTTCTCGGGAATTTAAAGATCTGTGTTGAATTATTAAGCTTGATACATATTTAAGTCTCATTGACGACATCAGTTTAATTTCAAAGGCTTTTATGGTGTTCAAATCATTTAAATGTTAAACAAAAAAATCTACAAATGCACACGTCAAATAATTCTTGACGAGAACATTTTTCTTTCTTCAAAAGCAGACGAATTTCACTTAAACATTTAAAAACAGCTAACAACTGAAGGTCTCACGACTTGATAATGGTCCAACACGGATCGAAACGTCGCCGTTTTTCCCTTTTCTGATGTAAGGTTTCGCCATCATATCTTCAGCCAAGTTATTGTGACTCATCGTCTGCAGACAGAACCTCTGCTAAGCCAGTGAACACTGATGTACATTGTTGTACATAAGTAGGCACAGAAATATAATTCCCTATGTTGGTTACAATTGTCAGAAATTTTTCAAGTTCCTTAAGGTCATGTTTTGCACACAAAAGGCTTCCTCTTGTACAGTACAATGAAAGCCTACCGGTGGATATCTATTCATTTTTTCCAAATACCTTTACAAATCCTGCTTCTTAACTGGGTGCATCTTCACTTGTTACAGCAACTGTTATTTTTAAAAGGAAAGCAGTAACACCAGTCAGTGGAAGGAAGACAGTAACACCAGTCAGTGAGAGGAAGACAGTAACATCAGTCAGTGGAAAGAAGGCAGAAACACCAGTCAGTGGGAGTAAGCCAGCAACACAAATCAACTGGACATGTTATCAATTAATTTGTTGGTGTTATGAAAACACAATAACAGCGGTGAATGTGTCAGGTGTTTCTCTGTAAAACAAATAGTTATTAAATTATTTCCATTTAGCTGGAAAATAAAGATGAGACGCTTCTAGCATACCTTGATACGGTACCACCACCTACACACATGTAATAAGGCGCACGCACACACACACACACACACACACACACACACACACACACACACACACACACACACACACACAAGATTGTGATCATGGTAATCTACAATCCCCCACCAAACAGTAGAAGACCCAGGCAGGAGTATGATGACAACAACAAAGCATGTATAGATGAACTGCAGAAGGCAGCAACACTAGCCCACAGAATGAGAGCGAAGCTGCTGATCATGGGGGACCTAAATCATGGAGAGATAAATTGGGAATCAAGGAATCCCCATGGAGGGGACGAAACGTGGGGAGCAAAATTAGTAGATGTTATAGACAGGAATTTCCTGACACAACATGTGAAGGAAGACACAAGGGAAAGAGGAGGAGATGCACCGAGCCTATTAGACCTGATTTTCACCCAGAACGTAGAAGATATCGAGAATTTAGAGCATGAAATACCTCTAGGGGCCAGTGACCATTGTGTCCTAGTCTTTGACTACATGATGGAATTCAAACTTATGACCATGGGACAAGAGATCTGGGAAAGGAGAGCTGACTACAGGAAAGGGGACTATATGAGGATGAGGGACTATCTGGGTGAAGTGCAGTGGGAGGAAGAAATTAGAGGAAAAACAGTCCAAGATATGATGGACCTAGTCATACAGAAATGCCAGGAGGCCGAAGAGAGATTTATACCAACGGTAAAGGGAAAAAATAAGAGGGAATATAATAACCCATGGTTTAATAGACAGTGTCAGGAAGCAAAAATGGCCAGCAGGCGGGAGTGGAGGAAGTACAGAAGACAAAGAACAGAGGACAACAGGATCAGATATAACAGAGCTAGGAACGATTACATTAACATAAGACGAACATCGGAAAGGGACTATGAGAACGATATTGCAATCAAAGCGAAAAAACAACCTAAGTTACTACACAGTCATATAAGAAGAAAAATGTCGGTGAACGACCAAGTGACAAGACTAAGGAAGACAGAGGGGGCATATACTGAAAGTGACAAGGAAATCTGCGAGGCACTGAATGCCAGTTTCCATGGAGTGTTCACTACCGAGCCTGAGCAGCTCCCATTGTTGGAAGGGGTTACCCTAGATGAAAGACTATCAGATATAGAGGTGACAGCAGAGGAGGTAATGAAACAGTTGACAACTCTAGATGCAACTAAAGCAGTTGGACCAGACAAAGTATCACCGTGGATACTAAAAGAAGCAGCACAGGCCCTCAGCGTGCCTCTGGCAATGATCTTTAATGAGTCACTTATGTCAGGAGAATTGCCCAGTTGCTGGAAGAAGGCAAATGTCGTGCCGATCTTCAAGAAAGGAGATAGGGAGGAGGCACTTAACTACAGACCTGTATCACTGACAAGCATCCCCTGTAAAATACTGGAAAGAATAATTAGGCTACGACTGGTTGCACACCTGGAGAACATTAGGTTTGTGAACAAACATCAACATGGGTTCTGGACAGGGAAATCGTGCCTAACAAACCTTCTGGAATTCTATGATAAAATAACGAGGATAAGACAGGACAGAGATGGTTGGGCAGACTGCATATTTCTGGACTGCCAAAAAGCCTTTGATACAGTACCGCACATGAGACTGCTGTTCAAGCTCGAGAGGCAGGCGGGGGTGGGGGGAAAGGTCCTAGAATGGATAAGGAACTACCTAACAGGAAGGAGCCAAAGAGTTACGGTAAGGGGCGAGAAGTCGGACTGGCGAACAGTAACAAGTGGAGTACCACAAGGATCGGTGCTGGGACCAATTCTATTTCTTGTATATGTTAACGACATGTTTACAGGCGTAGAGTCCTACATGTCGATGTTTGCGGATGATGCAAAGTTGATGAGAAGAGTTGTGACAGATGAGGATTGCAGGATCCTCCAAGAGGACCTGAACAGATTGCAGAGATGGTCAGAGAAATGGCTACTAGAATTCAACACGAGCAAATGTAAAGTTATGGAAATGGGACTAGGAGATAGGAGACCAAAGGGACAGTACACAATGAAGGGGAACAGCCTACCTGTAACGACGCGTGAAAGAGACCTGGGGGTGGACGTAACACCTAATCTATCTCCTGAGGCACATATTAATAGGATAACGACAGCAGCGTACTCTACACTGGCAAAAGTTAGAACATCATTCAGAAACCTAAGTAAGGAGGCATTTAGGGCGCTTTACACTGCCTACGTAAGGCCAGTCTTAGAGTATGCCGCCTCATCATGGAGTCCCCATCTGAAGAAGCATATAATGAAACTGGAAAAGGTTCAGAGGTTTGCAACGAGACTCGTCCCAGAGCTACGAGGGATGGGGTATGAAGAGCGCCTGAGGGAACTGTGCCTTACGACACTAGAAAGAAGAAGGGAGGGGGGGACATGATAGGAACGTATAAGATACTCAGAGGAATTGACAGAGTGGACATAGACGAAATGTTCACACGGAATAGTAACAGAACGAGAGGACATGGATGGAAGCTTGAAACTCAGATGAGTCACAGAGATGTTAGGAAGTTTTCTTTCAGCGTGAGAGTAGTGGGGAAATGGAATGCACTTCAGGAACAGGTTGTGGAAGCAAATACTATTCATAATTTTAAAACCAGGTATGATAGGGAAATGGGACAGGAGTCATTGCTGTAAACAACCGATGCTCGAAAGGCGGGATCCAAGAGTCAATGCTCGATCCTGCAAGCACATATAGGTGAGTACATATAGGTGAGTACACACACACACACACACACACACACACACACACACACACACACACACACACACACACACACGCACGCACACAAAGACACACACGGACACACACACACGCACACACACGCACACACAGACACACACACAGACACACACACACACACACACACACACACACACACACACACACACACACACACACATACACACACACACACACACAGGTCAAGCGGGATGGTAAAACAACAGAATGAAGCTGGAGGAGAGGGACTGGACGAGTCATTCATGGAGATGATTGCTAAGGCATGGAAGGAAGTCAGTGGGGAATTGAAGGACCTGAGGGAAACTATATGTAAGCTGCAGATAGAATTAAGTGCAGCACAAGAGGAGATAAAAAGCCTAAAAACAGGCCCTCCTCAGACTCTGGCCCAGGGGACCAACCCCCAGGTGCCAGGAGATGTAGCAATGGCAGGGACCCCTACGATTGGCCCAACCTTTGCTGAAATGCTCAAGAGCCCAGGAGCAATGTCCACACTCAAGGAAGTTGTAATGAAAGCAGTAACCTCACAGGAGGCAGCTAGGTGCACAAGCCAGCTAATGGAAAGGAAAAGAGCTGTAGTAGTGGTAGGTGTCAAGGAACAAGAGGGCTCCACAAGGGAGGAAACGAGGACTAAAGACAAAGCTGCAGTGGCAGGGATATTAAAGGAGATATGAATAGAAGGGGCTGAACGAGACATAGAACAGTTTTTCCGGATTGGCCAGTACAACAGAGACAAAAAGAGATTGATCAAAGTAGTATTCAAGAGCGAGGACATCAAAGAGGACATCCTAGTAAGGAAGAGCAAACTGAGGCATGCAAGGAACTACAAAGAGGTATATGTTCAGAGGGACATGACCAGAGACGAGATAGTAAGGGCAGCAGATGCAAGGAAAAGGCGCAAGGAGAGGGAAGAGCGCCTGGGAACCTCAGCCTCCAACCCAGCAATCCCAGAGGGGAGTAGGGAACCCCAATCCAGCAACCCAGGAACCCCAGGGGGAAGTGCAACACCCCAGCCCACCACCCAATAGGGCCCTCCCTACCCCCCAGCACAAACCCTTCCTTGCCCCTGCATAATGCCCATCATGAAACCCAAATCCTCCCCCTCCCCTTACCCCAAGTAGCTCCTGCTTTCCCCCCCTGGTCTTCTCCCTGCCCCAAGCAGGCCTGAGCAAGACCAAAGCTCTCTATCCCCCACTCCACCTCCCTCCAAACCCCTGTCAACTACACCGCAGGAGGGCGTGCCCTCTCCCCAAGCAATCCCTGCTCCCTCACCCCCAGGACTTCTTCCTGCCCCAAACAGGCCTGAGGAAGACCTAAGCCCTCCACCCCCTCACTCCACCTCCCCCTGAACCCCTGGCAACTACCTCACAGGAGGATGAGCCAACCCAAGTAGCAATGACCATAGAACAACCTCCTACACTTGTAAGGAGTGTGTGTGAAATTGGATATAAGAAAGTGAGCTTCAAGGTAATGTACTCAAACATTGATGGGATTACCAATAAGGCAAGTGAACTAGCAGAAAGGGTGCAAGAAGAAAACCCTGATGTAATAGGACTAACGGAAACAAAATTGTCAGGAGTCATAACAGATGCTCTGTTTCCAAAGGACTACTATATAGTAAGGAAAGAGAGGGAAGGGAGAGGAGGTGGAGGAGTGGCCCTGCTGATAAGGAAGGACTGGAATTTTGATGAGATGGAAATTCCGGGCTGTGACGGATTCAGAGATTACATAACAGGAACTATAACAATGGGTGGACCTAAGATAATAATGGCAGTCATTTACAACCCTCACCCTAAATGACAGAAGACCTAGACAGGAGTTTGATAGGAACAACATGGCAACCATTAATATAATAGAGAGAGCAGCTTCAGTTGCCTGCAGGATTGGCTCAAGACTCTTAATCATGGGTGATTTCAACCATGGAAAGATAGACTGGGAGAATGGGGACCCACATGGTGGCGCAGATACGTGGAGAGCTAAACTCTGGGAAGTGGCAACAAGGAATTTTCTGAGCCAGCATGTCAAGGAACCCACAAGAGTGAGAGGCAATGATGAACCAGCTAGACTCGACTTGATATTCACCCTGAATGAGTCAGAAATAAGGGAAGTCAAAGTTGAAGCCCCCATAGGTATGAGTGACCACAGTGTACTGACCTTTGAGTACTTGGTGGAGGTAGGGATAACCTATCCAAGGATGGGAGTGGAGGGGAAAAGACTGAATTACCGAAGAGGAAAATATGACGAGATGAGGAACTTTCTCAGGGGAAAACCATGGGAAACAGAACTTAGAGACAAGAATGTGCAGGTCATGATGGATTTTGTCACCCAAAAGTGCCAGGAAGCTGCAGACAGGTTTATCCCGTCCAAAAGGAGAAAAACGAAAAACAACAGAAAAACCCATGGTTCAACCAGGAATGTAAGGTAGCGAAACAACTGAGTAAAAGAACATGGAGAAACTACAGAAATAACAGAACACCAGAGAGCAGGGAGAGATACCAGAGGGCAAGAAATGAGTACATCAGAGTGAGGAGGGAAGCAGAGAGACA
>NC_091188.1:20932147-20964647 GCF_040958095.1 Procambarus clarkii
GAGGGGGAGGATTTGGGTTTCATGATGGGCATTATGCAGGGGCAAGGAAGGGTTTGTGCTGGGGGGTAGGGAGGGCCCTATTGGGTGGTGGGCTGGGGTGTTGCACTTCCCCCTGGGGTTCCTGGGTTGCTGGATTGGGGTTCCCTACTCCCCTCTGGGATTGCTGGGTTGGAGGCTGAGGTTCCCAGGCGCTCTTCCCTCTCCTTGCGCCTTTTCCTTGCATCTGCTGCCCTTACTATCTCGTCTCTGGTCATGTCCCTCTGAACATATACCTCTTTGTAGTTCCTTGCATGCCTCAGTTTGCTCTTCCTTACTAGGATGTCCTCTTTGATGTCCTCGCTCTTGAATACTACTTTGATCAATCTCTTTTTGTCTCTGTTGTACTGGCCAATCCGGAAAAACTGTTCTATGTCTCGTTCAGCCCCTTCTATTCATATCTCCTTTAATATCCCTGCCACTGCAGCTTTGTCTTTAGTCCTCGTTTCCTCCCTTGTGGAGCCCTCTTGTTCCTTGACACCTACCACTACTACAGCTCTTTTCCTTTCCATTAGCTGGCTTGTGCACCTAGCTGCCTCCTGTGAGGTTACTGCTTTCATTACAACTTCCTTGAGTGTGGACATTGCTCCTGGGCTCTTGAGCATTTCAGCAAAGGTTGGGCCAATCGTAGGGGTCCCTGCCATTGCTACATCTCCTGGCACCTGGGGGTTGGTCCCCTGGGCCAGAGTCTGAGGAGGGCCTGTTTTTAGGCTTTTTATCTCCTCTTGTGCTGCACTTAATTCTATCTGCAGCTTACATATAGTTTCCCTCAGGTCCTTCAATTCCCCACTGACTTCCTTCCATGCCTTAGCAATCATCTCCATGAATGACTCGTCCAGTCCCTCTCCTCCAGCTTCATTCTGTTGTTTTACCATCCCGCTTGACCTGTGTGTGTGTGTGTGTGTATGTGTGTGTGTGTGTGGTGTGTGTGTGTGTGTGTGTGTGTGTGTGTGTGTGTGTCTGTGTGTGTGTCTGTGTGTGCGTGTGTGTGCGTGTGTGTGTGTCCGTGTGTGTCTTTGTGTGCGTGCGTGTGTGTGTGTGTGTGTGTGTGTGTGTGTGTGTGTGTGTGTGTGTGTGTGTGTGTGTGTGTACTCACCTATATGTACTCACCTATATGTGCTTGCAGGATCGAGCATTGACTCTTGGATCCCGCCTTTCGAGCATCGGTTGTTTACAGCAATGACTCCTGTCCCATTTCCCTATCATACCTGGTTTTAAAATTATGAATAGTATTTGCTTCCACAACCTGTTCCTGAAGTGCATTCCATTTCCCCACTACTCTCACGCTGAAAGAAAACTTCCTAACATCTCTGTGACTCATCTGAGTTTCAAGCTTCCATCCATGTCCTCTCGTTCTGTTACTATTCCGTGTGAACATTTCGTCTATGTCCACTCTGTCAATTCCTCTGAGTATCTTATACGTTCCTATCATGTCCCCCCTCCCCTTCTTCTTTCTAGTGTCGTAAGGCACAGTTCCCTCAGGCGCTCTTCATACCCCATCCCTCGTAGCTCTGGGACGAGTCTCGTTGCAAACCTCTGAACCTTTTCCAGTTTCATTATATGCTTCTTCAGATGGGGACTCCATGATGAGGCGGCATACTCTAAGACTGGCCTTACGTAGGCAGTGTAAAGCGCCCTAAATGCCTCCTTACTTAGGTTTCTGAATGATGTTCTAACTTTTGCCAGTGTAGAGTACGCTGCTGTCGTTATCCTATTAATATGTGCCTCAGGAGATAGATTAGGTGTTACGTCCACCCCCAGGTCTCTTTCACGCGTCGTTACAGGTAGGCTGTTCCCCTTCATTGTGTACTGTCCCTTTGGTCTCCTATCTCCTAGTCCCATTTCCATAACTTTACATTTGCTCGTGTTGAATTCTAGTAGCCATTTCTCTGACCATCTCTGCAATCTGTTCAGGTCCTCTTGGAGGATCCTGCAATCCTCATCTGTCACAACTCTTCTCATCAACTTTGCATCATCCGCAAACATCGACATGTAGGACTCTACGCCTGTAAACATGTCGTTAACATATACAAGAAATAGAATTGGTCCCAGCACCGATCCTTGTGGTACTCCACTTGTTACTGTTCGCCAGTCCGACTTCTCGCCCCTTACCGTAACTCTTTGGCTCCTTCCTGTTAGGTAGTTCCTTATCCATTCTAGGACCTTTCCCCCCACCCCCGCCTGCCTCTCGAGCTTGAACAGCAGTCTCATGTGCGGTACTGTATCAAAGGCTTTTTGGCAGTCCAGAAATATGCAGTCTGCCCAACCATCTCTGTCCTGTCTTATCCTCGTTATTTTATCATAGAATTCCAGAAGGTTTGTTAGGCACGATTTCCCTGTCCAGAACCCATGTTGATGTTTGTTCACAAACCTAATGTTCTCCAGGTGTGCAACCAGTCGTAGCCTAATTATTCTTTCCAGTATTTTACAGGGGATGCTTGTCAGTGATACAGGTCTGTAGTTAAGTGCCTCCTCCCTATCTCCTTTCTTGAAGATCGGCACGACATTTGCCTTCTTCCAGCAACTGGGCAATTCTCCTGACATAAGTGACTCATTAAAGATCATTGCCAGAGGCACGCTGAGGGCCTGTGCTGCTTCTTTTAGTATCCACGGTGATACTTTGTCTGGTCCAACTGCTTTAGTTGCATCTAGAGTTGTCAACTGTTTCATTACCTCCTCTGCTGTCACCTCTATATCTGATAGTCTTTCATCTAGGGTAACCCCTTCCAACAATGGGAGCTGCTCAGGCTCGGTAGTGAACACTCCATGGAAACTGGCATTCAGTGCCTCGCAGATTTCCTTGTCACTTTCAGTATATGCCCCCTCTGTCTTCCTTAGTCTTGTCACTTGGTCGTTCACCGACATTTTTCTTCTTATATGACTGTGTAGTAACTTAGGTTGTTTTTTCGCTTTGATTGCAATATCGTTCTCATAGTCCCTTTCCGATGTTCGTCTTATGTTAATGTAATCGTTCCTAGCTCTGTTATATCTGATCCTGTTGTCCTCTGTTCTTTGTCTTCTGTACTTCCTCCACTCCCGCCTGCTGGCCATTTTTGCTTCCTGACACTGTCTATTAAACCATGGGTTATTATATTCCCTCTTATTTTTTCCCTTTACCGTTGGTATAAATCTCTCTTCGGCCTCCTGGCATTTCTGTATGACTAGGTCCATCATATCTTGGACTGTTTTTCCTCTAATTTCTTCCTCCCACTGCACTTCACCCAGATAGTCCCTCATCCTCATATAGTCCCCTTTCCTGTAGTCAGCTCTCCTTTCCCAGATCTCTTGTCCCATGGTCATAAGTTTGAATTCCATCATGTAGTCAAAGACTAGGACACAATGGTCACTGGCCCCTAGAGGTATTTCATGCTCTAAATTCTCGATATCTTCTACGTTCTGGGTGAAAATCAGGTCTAATAGGCTCGGTGCATCTCCTCCTCTTTCCCTTGTGTCTTCCTTCACATGTTGTGTCAGGAAATTCCTGTCTATAACATCTACTAATTTTGCTCCCCACGTTTCGTCCCCTCCATGGGGATTCCTTGATTCCCAATTTATCTCTCCATGATTTAGGTCCCCCATGATCAGCAGCTTCGCTCTCATTCTGTGGGCTAGTGTTGCTGCCTTCTGCAGTTCATCTATACATGCTTTGTTGTTGTCATCATACTCCTGCCTGGGTCTTCTACTGTTTGGTGGGGGATTGTAGATTACCATGATCACAATCTTGTGTGTGTGTGTGTGTGTGTGTGTGTGTGTGTGTGTGTGTGTGTGTGTGTGTGTGTGTGTGTGTGCGTGCGCCTTATTACATGTGTGTAGGTGGTGGTACCGTATCAAGGTATGCTAGAAGCGTCTCATCTTTATTTTCCAGCTAAATGGAAATAATTTAATAACTATTTGTTTTACAGAGAAACACCTGACACATTCACCGCTGTTATTGTGTTTTCATAACACCAACAAATTAATTGATAACATGTCCAGTTGATTTGTGTTGCTGGCTTACTCCCACTGACTGGTGTTTCTGCCTTCTTTCCACTGACTGATGTTACTGTCTTCCTCTCACTGACTGGTGTTACTGTCTTCCTTCCACTGACTGGTGTTACTGCTTTCCTTTTAAAAATAACAGTTGCTGTAACAAGTGAAGATGCACCCAGTTAAGAAGCAGGATTTGTAAAGGTATTTGGAAAAAATGAATAGATATCCACCGGTAGGCTTTCATTGTACTGTACAAGAGGAAGCCTTTTGTGTGCAAAACATGACCTT
The DNA here is from genome assembly GCF_040958095.1 of Procambarus clarkii. NCBI lineage: Eukaryota > Metazoa > Arthropoda > Malacostraca > Decapoda > Cambaridae > Procambarus > Procambarus clarkii. The sequence continues at coordinate 20,936,441 of NC_091188.1, forward strand.
AAGGAACTTGAAAAATTTCTGACAATTGTAACCAACATAGGGAATTATATTTCTGTGCCTACTTATGTACAACAATGTACATCAGTGTTCACTGGCTTAGCAGAGGTTCTGTCTGCAGACGATGAGTCACAATAACTTGGCTGAAGATATGATGGCGAAACCTTACATCAGAAAAGGGAAAAACGGCGACGTTTCGATCCGTGTTGGACCATTATCAAGTCGTGAGACCTTCAGTTGTTAGCTGTTTTTAAATGTTTAAGTGAAATTCGTCTGCTTTTGAAGAAAGAAAAATGTTCTCGTCAAGAATTATTTGACGTGTGCATTTGTAGATTTTTTGTTTAACATTTAAATGATTTGAACACCATAAAAGCCTTTGAAATTAAACTGATGTCGTCAATGAGACTTAAATATGTATCAAGCTTAATAATTCAACACAGATCTTTAAATTCCCGAGAAACAAACATTTAGAGCTATCAATTGCAAATTTGGAGGATCATTGTCCACTCTTGTTTAACGTCCTTTAAAATTGACTGAATTCAGGTCATTTGAAGAAACTGCAAAATATATGTGCAGACAGTATAGCATCAGACTGAATTTGGAAATGTTGCAGTGCAATGATTTCGCTAATTTTGAGACGCAATTGATAGATTTACAAAGCTCAGTTTGAATGCAAAAAAAATCGATTTAGGAGATGAACAAGAAAATACTGAAAGAGATCGGTTAATGACGGCATTAACGCCGACATTTTCAGATTTTTTTAATTCTGTAATTCTATTTCTAAGACTTTTAACTGCAAAATCTCACAATGGAAGTATTATCAGTATTTCCATCGATATATTCATGCGAGTCATTGTCTAATTATAGCAGACTTGCTGACAAGAGCAGGCCTGCTGGCACAGCTCTCTAAACAAACAGACGCCAGTGTGATGTACAACATCTCGTCGTTGGTACAACAGTAAAAGTCTGAGTGTAACAAAAATTCCTTCTTCTATTTTTTGTTTTATATGACAATATGAACCAAAGCTTATAATTTCACATTCATGTTTCTTGTGACATATAATGTAAAATACTATTTATAAACTTAAATTAAATTGAATTATCTTATTAGAATATATTAAATAAATAATTAATTATTTTTAGCACGCTTTCTAAATAGCTTTCACTAATTTCACTTATTATTTTTGTTTTCCTTTTGTTAATGGTAAAACAATAAATATACACATAATTAAGCAACATGACTCGTCTTTCCTCCAAACAGTTCAGTATTATTGCTACCATTTCATGAATTTGTACTTATGAATTTCTAGTTATTAATAACATATTATAAGTAAAGTTTTTCCACTTAAAAGAATTCACAACAGTTGATGGTTTCGTAAATACACTTCTTTAGGAATGCTTTCAAGTATTTTGTTCCCTTTCTCCATTAAAAAGTGCAACATAAAATGTAATAACTATAATAAATTATATCCTGCGGCTCAAAATTCCCGCGGGTACCCAAGACATTTGTTTAAAAGATTATTGCCAGTTTGGGCACAGGCTCACTAAAAGCCTCGTCACCCCCTGGTGTGGACACTGGTGTGGACACTGGTGTGGACACTGGTGTGGACACTGGTGTGGACACTGGTGTGGACACTGGTGTGGACACTGGTGTGGACACTGGTGTGTACACTGGTGTGGACACTGGTGTGTACACTGGTGTGTACACTGGTGTGTACACTGGTGTGTACACTGGTGTGTACACTGGTGTGGACACTGGTGTGGACACTGGTGTGTACACTGGTGTGTACACTGGTGTAGACACTGGTGTGTACACTGGTGTGGACACTGGTGTGGACACTGGTGTGGACACTGGTATGGACACTGGTGTGGACACTGGTGTGGACACTGGTGTGTACACTGGTGTGGACACTGGTGTTGACACTGGTGTGGACACTGGTGTGTACACTGGTGTGGACACTGGTGTGGACACTGGTGTGGACACTGGTGTTGACACTGGTGTGGACACTGGTGTGGACACTGGTGTGTACACTAGTGTAGGGGCGAGAGTTAAAGGCTTCAGTGTTGACATGCGAGGGGAGACTGGTGGAGTGTATGGGGTCATGCAGGGATGGAGGGCCTGAGTGTGGGCCGCTCACACGCCTGGGATGGAAGCCAACGTGAAGGCTGGTGTTGAGCGAACAAATCGTCACTTGTTAAGCAAGCTTGGCCGTGTTGCTGCTGTTGACACCACCGGCGCTGCGTGTCTTCCCAAGACTCTCGGTGTATCCCTGAAAATTTAAGAAGGCAATAAGAGTGAGGTTGGCGAGGCATTATGGAACCCGACCGTGACCTCGCCCGGGGCTGTGTTTGGCGCTATTAGCCCTACGTGTTTGCGCATTTACTCTAAAACGAAAGCAAAACTCAACGATAAATTATTTGCGGCAAGCATCACAGAAAGTCCGTCGCACATTTTATTCAAAGAGCAACAAAAATACATTGAGATGCGACATGAGCAAAGTTCATGTCGGGTAAACAATCATGGCGGGATTTAAAGATTTCGTGTTTCTCTCTCTCTCTTTGCCCGCGCTGACCAGACTGAATTTTTTAAGTATAGAAAACCCACTTGACCTACTCACCATCAACGGTAATCAGCGTTGCTTCAGCGAATTTGTCTTTAACGGACGACCTGAATAGCATCATAATTTTTCCATTAAGAATAATTAACTTTGGATTGCTTGCTTCCAGAGGCATTATTAGCATGCGTACACCACTCTGCTGCTACTCAGCCCCAAGCAAAGCAACTATAAGTACGCAGTAAGTATTGTGAAAAAAAGTTATACGAGGTTTAGGAACAGTATCACAACCTGTCTACATTTATTTTAGAACATAAAAATTAGGAATCATCGCATAGGGCAAGTTAGTCCGAACTGGGAGAGGCCTATTTAATCTCCACTCTCTAGTCCATTTACATAGCAAATCCATTCTTAAAATTGGTTAAATTGTCTCAATGACGCAAGCTGGCAGTCCTTTCCATTAGTCCACAACAATGTTTCCAAACAGGTACTTCCTAATATTCCTGTAAAAACTCAATTTATTCAGCTTTTACTCATTGTTTCGTATTCTTGCTTGTTCCCAGAGCTTCAGTATCCTGCTTATATGTCTATTGTTTATACCCTAACTTACTTATATTCCTCGTTTATATCCACCTCTTGCCATGCTGCTCCTTAACACGTGCTAATTGAGACATTCCAAACTATCGTCGTAGCATAGATTTCCGATACAAGTCTTCAGTCTAGTCATCCTACTCCGTATTTTCTCTGAGAGTCTGTGTCTGTTTCGAAGTATGGCGATAAAAATTACACAGCATAGTCCAGAAGGAGCCTGACCTGGTCTGGACATGGCTGAGGACTATACCAGACTTTCTGTTGCTTATGCTTCTTTTATCAGTCCAACACCCTGGGTACTGTATTTCATGCAATTATATATTGCTGTTATGGCCTCAGTTCTCTGCTAACCATAACTACCAAATTTCTCTTGCTACTTTATCTGCCATTGACTATTAATTATGTGGTATATAACATCGCTCTCGTTTAATAGCTAAAGGAATTTCCACTTATAAACACTAAACTCTAGTTGTTATTTATAATCACTGCTGATGTTTCAGTCTCGTTGCATTTCATCAGTCTTCATTCATATTCGCTACCCACCCTGTCTTTGGTCGTCCACAAACCTGTTGATATTACTGGTCAGTCCAGTATTAAAATCGTTGATGTAATAATGAAAATGAGTGGTCCCAGTACAGAGCGCTGCGGCACACCACTTGTGGCATCCATCCACTCCCACTTCACTCATGTACTCTGACCTCGGTTTCCTGTGGTTCAGTCACGGCCCGGTCCAGTATAATGTTCCTATCGATGCCTTGTGTTTTGACCTACGTAAGTAGCCTTTCATGCATAACTGTCATCGAAGGCCTTGTTGAAGTCCACATATACAGCATCATATTTACTATAGTTGTCAGCTCTCTTAAAGACGCTGGAATAAAAATATTTTAAATTGGTGAGCGAGAGAGAGAGAGTACCTATTGAGTTGGGAGTATCTTATCAACCTGTAATGTACTGGGTGATTTTTTATAGAATATGAAATTACTTTCGTGAGCTTTCGTATACTCCATGTCAAGCTCCTTTGTCGGTAGTTTGCAGTTGTTTTATCCCCTAACTTAAAGATATTGGAACCACATTTGTTAACTTTCAAGCAGTTGGAAATACACCAGTACCAAGTGTTTTACTAAATATAATTGTAAATGGTTAGTTATTCTTGCACTTTTTTAGGATTGAACTTCACATCTCTGGCAGTCTTAGATTTGTAAACTTTCTTTGGGTTTTCCTTGTTTATGCAACACTTCTTTCTTAGTTTTTTATGTTTGGAACTACTTGGAACACTTGTTCCAAACGTTCATTTTCGGTCGTGGTAAGGCTGTAATGATAGCGAATATCTCAAAGACTCCACCTCTCATCATAAGTCATCTATGCAGCACTTTTTTTATTTATTTTTAGGTGGGGCTTTCAACTTTTGTGTTTTCATAATGTATCTTTTTTTGGTGACATTACACTCATAATTATGTTTCTCATATATTTGGAGACTTATGGTTAAAAAAGAATTACAAAACTATTCTTATGGAAAATATTGTAAATATTTCCTTAAAAGATTGAATTAACCTCATCAAATAACTTACAGTTAAAAGTTCTTATGCTGCCAAACTGGATAATGGGACGACGAGTCTGACTGCTGTAACTCACTCGAGAGTTATAGGAAGGATGCAGGCAGGTGGTTTGCTAGAGACTGTTGCTGCAATCCTATCCTATAATCCTATATTGTATGAGCTGCTATATATCATATATATATCTCTTCACTAGTCACAGTCTGTAACAAAGTATTACTTAGTAATGCATTATAGCAATACAGTAGTAAAGGAATTTTTAACTTGAGCTACTAAAAGTAATTTAACTGCCCGCTGAGGTTGAGTTGAATAACCAACTATTATACTCTTACAGTTCTCAAACTACGTCCAAGCACGACAGATGATTATACCTGGATGACGGTTAACATTGTCAAACTAAATTTACTTTGTAACTTTACACACGTAAGACCAAGGGGAAGGTTGCATCCCTGTGAACCTATCCTGTATGAACGCTGACCAACACTACCAAACACTCAACAACAATGCCTTCCAGCTTGGCACTCTCCCAGCGGGCCACCAGACACCCTCCTGACTCCATTCTCGCCTGAAGCTGAGACAAGTAGTATTTTGTTTGCTAATATTACTCATCAGTCATCTATTATTCAATGTTATCAATATCACTATTGGAATAGGCTGAAAATATGCAACAGAGACACCCAAGTCGGTAACATACTGACACTGTAGCTCATTGCTTGCACAAGCAGAGGTTGCAAGCAGGACTGGCAAAGACCTTGGTAGTCCACATAAGGTTGAAGAAACTCTCCACATTGCGTGACACTAAATTTTACCTAATTATTCATGCATGCCGATCGTATAATGAATATAATCTCTTATTAGAGTCAGAACAGTAGAGCTAGACTGAACAAAGGAAAGTACAATATCTTAAAGAAATATCTGCTGTGGAATTATCTTGAATATCGTAGAAGACATCATTATGTGAGTATAAGTAGATTATAACAAGTAGATTAAGTAGATTATGTGTGATTATAACACAACCCACAAATCATGGCCAGGACTGACTACATCGTCGTCAACACATCAGTCAATGTGACGACGACTATTGACGTCGTCAACACATGTGTGTGTGTGTGTGTGTGTGTGTGTGTGTGTGTGTGTGTGTGTGTCGGGAGCGTGGTTCACGTTATTGTGACTCATCCACTGCAGGTCAGTAAAGGCACTTGTCACTGACCTCGGGTGCTAGTCACTGACCTCTAGTGCTAGGCACTGACCTCTAGTGCTAGGCACTGACCTTTAGTACTAGTCATTGACCTCTAGTGCTAGTCACTGACCTCTAGTGCTAGTCACTGACCTCTAGTGCTAGTCACTGACCTCTAGTGCTAGGCACTGATCTCTAGTGCTAGTCACTGACCTCTAGTGCTAGTCACTGACCTCTAGTGCTAGTCATTAACCTCTAGTGCTAGTCACTGACCTTTAGTACTAGTCATTGACCTCTAGTGCTAGTCACTGACCTCTAGTGCTAGTCACTGACCTCTAGTGCTAGTCACTGACCTCTAGTGCTAGTCACTGACCTCTAGTGCTAGTCACTGACCTCTAGTGCGAGTCACTGACCTCTAGTGCTAGGCACTGACCTCTAGTGCTAGTCACTGACCTTTAGTACTAGTCATTGATCTCTAGTGCTAGTCACTGACCTCTAGTGCTAGTCACTGACCTCTAGTGCTAGTCACTGACCTCTAGTGCTAGTCACTGACCTCTAGTGCTAGTCACTGACCTCGAGTGCTAGTCACTGACCTCTAGTGCTAGTCACTGACCTCTAGTGCTAGTCATTAACCTCTAGTGCTAGTCACTGACCTTTAGTACTAGTCATTGACCTCTAGTGCTAGTTACTGACCTCTAGTGCTAGTCACTGACCTCTTGTGTTAGTCACTGACCTCTAGTGTTAGTCACTGACCTCTAATGATAGTCATTGACCTCTAGTGCTAGTCAATGACCTCTAGTGCTAGTCACTGACCTCTAGTGCTAGTTACTGACCTCTAGTGCTAATCACTGACTTCTAGTGCTAGTCACTGACCTCTAGTGCTAGTCAATGACCTCTAGTACTAGTCACTGACCTCTAGTGCTAGTCACTGACCTCTAGTGCTAGTCACTGACCTCTAGTGCTAGTCTCTGACCTCTAGTGATAGTCATTGACCTCTAGTGCTAGTCAATGACCTCTAGTGCTAGTCACTGACCTCTAGTGCTAGTCACTGACCTCTAGTGCTAGTCACTGACCTCTAGTGCTAATCACTGACTTCTAGTGCTAGTCACTGACCTCTAGTGCTAGTCATTGACCTCTAGTGCTAGTCACTGACCTCTAGTGCTAGTCAATGACCTCTAGTGCTAGTCACTGACCTCTAGTGATAGTCACTGACCTCTAGTGATAGTCACTGACCTCTAGTGCTAGTCACTGACCTTTAGTACTAGTCACTGACCTCTAGTGCTAGTCACTGACATCTAGTGCTAATCACTGACTTCTAGTGCTAGTCACTGACCTCTAGTGCTAATCACTGACTTCTAGTGCTAGTCACTGACCTCTAGTGCTAGTCACTGACCTCTAGTGCTAATCACTGACTTCTAGTGATAGTCACTGACCTCTAGTGATAGTCATTGACCTCTAGTGCTAGTCACTGACCTCTAGTGCTAGTCATTGACCTCTAGTGCAAGTCACTGACCTCTTGTGATAGTCACTGACCTCTAGTGATAGTCATTGACCTCTAGTGCTAGTCAATGACCTCTAGTGCTAGTCACTGACCTGTAGTGCTAGTCACTGACCTCTAGTGCTAATCACTGACTTCTAGTGATAGTCATTGACCTCTAGTGCTAGTCAATGACCTCTAGTGCTAGTCACTGACCTCTAGTGCTAGTCACTGACCTCTAGTGCTAATCACTGACTTCTAGTGCTAATCACTGACTTCTAGTGGTAGTCACTGGGCTTCTAGTGCTAGTCACGGACCTCGAGTGCTAGTCACTGACCTCTAGTGCAAGTCACTGACCTCTAGTGCAAGTCACTGACCTCTTGTTGCTAGTCATTGGACCTCTAGTGCTAGTCACTGACCTCTAGTGATAGTCATTGACCTCTAGTGCTAGTCACTGACCTCTAGTGCTAGTCACTGACCTCTAGTGATAGTCATTGACCTCTAGTGCTAGTCACTTGCCTCTAGTGCAAGTCACTGACCTCTTGTGCTAGTCACTGACCTCTAGTGCTAGTCACTGACCTCTAGTGCTAGTCACTGACCTCTAGTGCTAATCACTGACCTCTAGTGCTAATCACTGACCTCTAGTGCTAATCACTGACCTCTAGTGCTAGTCACTGACCTCTAGTGCTAGTCACTGACCTCTAGTGCTAGTGTGTCTAAACAAGTAAGAAGATATATTAATGTACAAACACATGAAGCAATACGGAATACCAGAAAAGAGTAGTGACATCACCATCAATGGTAGAATCAGCACAGACATAGGTGAACAATCAAACAGTAAGATGAACAGAAAAACAGTCAGATGAACAAACAGTAAGATGAACAGACAAATAATAAGATCATCAAACAATAAGATAAACAGACAAACGGCAAGAAGAACAGACAAACAATAAGATGGGCAGCACAGACGGCAGGAATGTTCAGCATAAACCAGATGAACAGGAACTAGAGCAACTAGGCGAGTAAAGGCATCAAAAGGTCACAGGAAGAACAGGGGTAGAGGGCAGCGCCCTATAGCCTCAGCCAAGGTGTTTGGCCATTGGCTACTTGATAATTATCAGAGCTCTGGGGAGCCTGGTATTGCCACCAGCCCGACGGACAACCAATATCACCCAGCAGGGCCGGCCCCTCTGATGGCAACACTCCCACAATTTGCTCTGCATATATGCTCAGTGTGGTGGAAGTAAAGGAGGAGGAAGAGGAGGAGGAGAGGAGAAGGAGTAGAGGAAGAGGAAGAGGAGAGTAAGATTAGGGGAAGGAGGAGAAGTAAACGGAATATGAGGACGATGACAAAGGTAGTGATCTTCAGAATCAAATAATTTCCTTATATTTCTCTAGTTCGTCTATATTTCAAACTGCCAAATGATTCACCTCAGTGTCTACTGTGCCGCGCCTGGGAAAACTCTCCGTCCACTTTGTCTGTTCTCTTCAGTGTTTTATAAACTGGTATGGCATCAATTAGTCTTTCCTCGTAGGATATTGCTTACATCTCCAGTACTTATCTTGTGGCAACTCTTTGGATCTTAACGTTTGTCTTGTGCTTTATAAGGCGTGGGTTCAGTGCAGGAGTTACATACTTTAGAAATGGTCTAACATATGCGGTAAATATTATTCTGAAAGATTTCTTGGAAGTAGTCTTGAAAGTAATACATGTGTTTGCTAGTCTAACATATGCATCTGATATTATTCTGCCTATTTTGATAATCTGTTAAATCCATAAAATTGTCCCTTTTCAACTACTTCAACTGCTTTCCGATTAACCATATTCAATCCATCTAATCTTGTCTTCCTCTTAAAACCACTTTACTTTAATCTTGTTCTTCCTCTTTCGCTTTATTTTAAAAATTTATTTTTTAATTTGTATTTATTTATTGATAACAATTATAAACACTGGGTTTGTGAGAGTAAAATTGGTGTGTTTACATTCTTACATAGCCACTAAACCCACAGCGTTTCAAGCAGATCCTTAATCTAACAGATCAGGTAAGAGGAATTGGTACATTGTAGCAAAATTTTATTTCCAACATATAACTACAATATAAATTGACGAAGATAATTACACTGGTGAAGATGTATGTCTTAAGCACTACTATATTGGGAGAGTGGGTAGCACAAGATACAGTGTGAGTCTAAAATATTTCGTAGGAAACTTTGAGGATGAAATTACTATTTCTTGTTTTACTTTTGAATAACGCAAAGGTTGGACAATTTTTTTATGCATTAAAGACTGAGTTCCATAGACTGGGTCATTTTAATTGCATAAAGTGTTTGCACAGATTTAGTTTGCCTCTGGGTATATCAAAGATATATTTATTTCTAGTGTGGTGCTCATGGGTTCTATTACACCTATTAAGGAAGGAATTCAGATCAGGGTTAGCGTTTGGGACCCAGGTTTTGTACATGAAAATAGCACAAGAGGATGTGTGAAGTGAGTGTATGTATGTTTAGCATATTAAGGGACTTAAACAGATGAGTTGTGTGTTGTCTAAAGACAGTTTGCTAAAGTTCTAATACCAGATTTTTGGTGAGTGAAAATGGGTTTGAGGTAATTTGCAGTGGTTGAACCCCATGCACAGATACCGTATGTAAGATAGGGATAGATTGGCGCGTAGTATAATGAGAGGAGAGCAAAGTGGGGAACATAATATCTGATTTTTAAAGAGTATACTGATCGTTTTGGCGTCTTATTCGGTTATGTGTTATATGTGAGTGCTGAAGTTCCGTCTCTTGTCTATGTATAGGCCAAGGAACTTTCAACAATTTTTATTGCTGATGTTAACATTATCTATCTGAAGTTGAATTTTGTTTGATGATTTACTTAAAAATCAAATGTAGTAGATCTTTTCTATGTGTAGTGTGAGTTTGTTTGTTGACATTTATGAGTGGACTTTTTTAATCCATTATTTACAATATTATTTAGTGTGTGTGGATCGGGGTCTGAATAGATGAAGGTAGTATCGTCAGCAAACAGTATAGGTTTAAGAATATTAGAAGCATTTGGCAAATCATTGATGTATATAAGAAATATGAGAAGTTCTAAGATGGTGTGGCACTTTGTGGCACTCCTACGGGTGATGGTAGAGTGGGGGAGGTTATGTCATTAATGGCTACATATTGGTATCTGTCACTGAGATAAGATCGACTATAGTTCAGAGCAACGCCTCGGATTCCATAGTGGCGAAGTCTAAGTAAGAGATAGTAATGGTTTACAGTATCAAAGACCTTTCTCAGGTCACCGAAGAGGCCAATTGGGAACTCATTTTTGTCAATGGCTGCATAGATTATATTAAGCAGACTAATAATGACATCATTGGTATTCTTTGGGTAACGGAAGCCAAGCTTGCAGGGACATGATATGTTGAATTTTACACGGTAGTAATAGGGCTGTTTGTGAATAATTTTTTTCAAATATTTTTGGAAGTATCAAATTTTTGTTAGAATTTATATTAGTCTATAATAGTTTATATCAACTGTCTCGCCTCCTTTATGAACAGGCGTTACTCTTGCTTTTTTAAGGACATCAAGAAGAATTTGACTCTAGAGATTTGTTGAACAGCAGAACTATGGGTGGTGCAAGGGCATGGGTGGCACTCTTGTATGCCATAGATGGTATTACACTAATGTTCCCAGCTTTAGTTTTAAGTGAGTGAATTATGGATATAATGCCTGTCGGGCTGACTGGTAAAAGGAGTAGAGTTAGGATAGCTGCCGGTAAGATAAGTAGTAACATGTGCCTGGATCTCTGGGATTTTTATGGCAAGGTTAGCATCAATTTATGAAAAAATCTATTAAATTCAGTTGGCTTTTCTAAGTCTGTTTCAGGTATGTAACCAACCTTGGAGAGTTTTATTTGTTTGTTATGTGAGTGTTGTTTAGATCTTGAGATGTTATAGATGGCTTGCTATGTGCTTTTCATATTTCCTTTTGCTTTTTGAAATCTAGTAAGCATTGATAAGTATCTCGAATCATCATGGCTTAAACTCTTGTAGCTACTTTATTACCCATATTACTACAGCATGTCTGCGTCCTGTGGTATTATGAAGTTCCCTTCTCTCCTTATCATATTTGTCAGTGTATCATCACCTGTAGTCGCTGACATGTATGATGTTACTTACTTCGGAAAGTCATTTTCATAAATCAGGAACAGTAGAGAACAAAGTGCAGTTTTTCGTTACCTTGCTTGCAACTTCCCCTAAAGTGATTTCTTTTTTTCACTGCCCATCCACTTGCACTGGTCGATACAATAAGGACCTAAGGTCTGGCTGGATCGACGTTCGATCCCCCGACGATCCAAGTTAGTTAGCCCATCTCTTTCACTTGGTCCTCATATTCTAGTTTCTATCCTGTCTTCATAAATATTCCAAGTGCATATTCGAATTTTCTTAGTATTTTCACCTGATAATTACCTTATCTTGTTGCGCACTCTTTTCACTTATAAGTTACTCCAGTATGCCTTTCCAACTCATGCATCAGCACTTTTGTTGGAGACGGACATCCACGGATTGTTGTAATCCTATGAAAATGCAAACCCTTTGTTTTATCTCTTATTATGCAGAATCTTGCCCACCATGTTGCAAAACTCGATGGGAATCGTAAACTATGATTTAATTCTCTTTCTAACCCCACGCTGTATCTCAGAGGCAATCCTAGTCCTTCCCAGATTATCTGCTTTCCAGATTTTATCCTCTTTCTCATAAAAATATCTGCTTTGCATGGTATACAGAGCAGAGAGAGAGGTCTGTAGTTTAAGGCATCATACTGGTTCTCTGTTTTTTTTCTTTTCTTGTAACCTTGGCTCTGCGTTTGACTTTGACAGTCGCTGTGTGTGCTGTTTATATGAACGGTCTGTTAGCTTTTGGTCTCCGCTTTTCTAACCATCGGCCCCCCCCCCTCTCTCTCTCTCTCTCTCTCTCTCTCTCTCTCTCTCTCTCTCTCTCTATCTCTCTCTCTCTCTCTCTCTCTCTCTCTCTCTCTCTATCTCTCTCTCTCTCTCTCTCTCTCTCTCTCTCTCTCTCTCTCTCTCTCTCTCTCTCTCTCTCTCTCTCTCTCTCTCTCTCTCTCTCTCTCTCTCTCTCTCTCTTTCTCTCTCTCCCCGCACACATCCCCGATGCAGCCCGTGGCCGCGGTGTAATTTCCAGGAATCGAGCCCAGTCCTCTACGAATACGACCCTACAGCGCTGTCCGTTCGGCTGCGACGACCTATATGTGTATACTATCTGCATCAGCAGAATCAAGCTATTAGCTCCTGGACCCCGCTTTTCTAACCAATCTATTTTTCCTCTATTATATCTACTACTACATATATTTCTAACACACGCACAAATCGTGTGTGTGCGTGTGTGCGTGTGTGTGTGTGTGTGTGTGTGTGTGTGTGTGTGTGTGTGTGTGTGTGTGTGTGTGTGTGTGTGTGTGTGTGTGTGTGTGTGTACTCACCTATTTGTGCTTGCAGGATCGAGCATTGACTCTTGGATTCCGCCTTTCTAGTCATCGGTTGTTTACAGCATCGACTCCTGTCCCATTTCCCTATCATATATAGTTTTCAAATTATGAATAGAGTTTGCTTCCACAACCTGCTCCTTAAGTGCATATAATTTTTCCACTACTCTCACGCTAAAAAAATACTTCCAAGCATCTCTGTAACTCATCTGAGTTTCCAGCTTACACCCATGTCCTCTCCTTCTGTTACTATTACGTGTGAACATTTCATCTATCTCCCATTTGTCAATTCCCCTGAGTATTTTATATGTTCCTATCATATCCCCTCTCTCCTTTCTTTTTTCTTGTGTCGTAAGGTTCAGTTCTTTTAGGTGCTCTTCATATCCCATCCCTCGTAACTCTGGGACAAACCTCGTCGCAAACCTCTGACCCTTTTCCAGTGTCCTTATGTATTTCTTCAGGTGGGGACTCCATGATGGCGCGGCATACTCTAAGACTGGTCTCACGTAGGCAGTGCAAAGCGCCCTAAAAGCCTCCTCACTTAGATTTCTGAATGAAGTTCTAACTTTCACCAGTGTAGAGTTTGCTGCTGTCGTTATCCTATTTATATGCGCCTCAGGAGTTAGGTTAGGTGTTACGTCTATTCCCAGGTCTCTTTCTCGAATCGCTACAGGTAGGCAGCTCCCCTTCATTGTGTACAGTCCCTTTGGTCGCCTATCACCTGATAACATTTCCATGATTTTACATTTACTTGTGTTGAACTCCAGTAGCCATTTCTCTGACCATCTCTGCAACCTGTCCAGGTCCTCTTGGAGGATCCTACAGTCCTCATCTGTCACAATTCTTCTCATTAATTTTGCGTCATTCGCGAACATTGACATGTAGGATTCCACTCCTGTAAACATATCATTTACGTAAATTAGAAAGAGGATTGGTCCCAGCACCGATCCTTGCGGTACTCCACTCGTTACTGTTCGCCAGTCCGACTTCTCACCCCTTACCATTACCCTCTGGCTCCTTCCTGTTAGGTAGTGCCTCACCCATGCTAGGGCCTTTCCGCTTACTCCTGCCTGCCTCTCAAGTTTGTATAACAGTCTCATGTGCTGTACTGTATCAATAGCCTTCTGACAGTCTAGAAATATGTAGTCTGTCCAGTCTTCTCTGTCCTGAGTTATCCTTGTTATTTTATCATATAATTCCAAAAGGTTTGTTAGGCATGATTTCCCTGTCCAGAACCCATGTTATCTTGAGGTTATCTTGCGATGATAACCTCAATGATAAAATGTAGAATATCGCAACATAAATACTCTGTAAAACATGGCCAATTGTCTAATGCTTTGTTTGTGCATTTGTCAGAAAAAGCTCACCAAATTGATTGGGAGAGTGCTTCTTCAATAACAAATTGTAAAAGCACCTATAACAGAAACATAATTGAATCTGCTTTGATACAGATCACCAAAGAAAGTAATTTGAATATTAGCAGTGGTCTATATAACTTAGATCCATTTCTAATAGATCCCTATTGTGCTACATCGGATGTGCCAATTGGGTGCATCTGATGGGCCAATGGGCCTTCTGCGTTGTCCAAGTATTGTACCTCACCTTACTTCACCACTCCTTCCTGCCTATTTATACCCATCACTCGATCTGTAAAATGACCTTCTGAAGATGTATTTAATATACGAAAGTACTTAAGGAAATTTCCTGTTTCATTTTTCCTCCGTGGTCTGACATTGTCACATTCTTAATCACGTGTTTATTTTCGTGATATACACACATATATATATATATATATATAATGAAATATGGAAGGGAGTGCCACCTCTAGCTGGAAGAAGGGGGACCCATAGCCTCGGAGGAAACCACGCATAACGCATTAGAGGGAATGTTTAGATCCCCTCCAATACAGTTTCTGTGTGCTTTTCTCCTACCACCCCCTTCCTTTTTTATTTTTTGTGTTTTATTATGCATTTGATGGTTACAAGATATACATGGGTTGATACAAAAATAATAATGCAAAAAGGTGCTTAAAGGTTATGGATCTCTTGAAAAACACAACAATGGGAAACATTGATGAATGTCACAGACGGGTTCGATCATTGTTGCAAGTCAAACACTTCTTCGAATTCCTCTGAAGTTGGACTAGTGCCCAAGACGCAACAGGCATTTCCCCTCTGAATCGCAACACTGAGGCGCTGGAACAAGAAACTTTTTGCTCTCTGGTCTTTTGTAGCGCTGATCAATTTGTCCCCCAATTCCTTCAGGAACTTCAATGCACATTTTCCCCACGAACCGAGGGTCTCCGAGCCGATCGGAACAAAGCTGTAGCAGTGTGCTAGACCTCTGTATTTAATAATTTTCTGCGATTCCCTGAAAGAAGCAGCACCACCGCTTTCACGTGTGCTGTAGTGGAGGTAGGTACTGGCCAGTGTGGCAGCGCACGTGTAGTCCCATACCACTTGCTTACCATCCTTCCAAGGTAGCAAGGTGACCCCATCAGGGCGCTTCTGAGGGTCGTTAGGTCTGGATAAGTGTGGTTCTCTTTGTGCCGGGCAGCGGGCTGTGGCGAGGCTCCTCTTGATGATGTCGTTGACTTCTTCATGTCTTGCGATTTTACCCTGTGATTTACGACATACCAGACCATGACGACCATATTGGTCTGCCATCGCAGTTCCGCAGATGCACCTATGTTCGGTGAGGATCGGGGCGGCAAGGCGAAGGGCAACTCCAATGCGGAGAGCGTCATGACTGAGGCGAGTTCCCAGGGCTGCATTGGGCACAGCAAATAAAAAATCCCCGGCGTGGGGTGCTGTTACCGCTAGGAGGCGGGCTTTGTTTTCAGCATCAGCGTTGTCAATCATTGCTGTGACAGTCTTTTCCATTATGGGGCTATCCCAGTGGGCCTGCTTGTGGTCTTTTGGGACTTGTGGTCGGGGTTGAGGGTGTGCAATGGTGTCCCATTGTCTGGCTGCTTCGATGAACGTTTGATCATGAGTTCCCGCTGTCTCTCTCATACGCTCTGGTAGGATCTGCCCTACCAATTCGTTGGCTGCTGTACATGAGGATAAGAATGCTGGAAGTGCTACCTCAGTTGCCTTTCGTATGCCTATCCCTCCAAATCTCACTGGGAGTGTTGCTTGGTCCCACTGACTGTCATCTCAATCTAGGTTGAGCGCCTTCCTGAATATTGACCTGAGGAGCTCATCATATTGATTTAAAAGTGGGTTGCCAAAAGTTGGTGCACACCTTAAGAAGTATGTTAGCCTGGGCAAGGTAAGGCACTTTGTGAGAAGGTAGAGGGCATCGTGGGAGTCCAAGTCCCCAATTCTCTCTTCCATCCTCTTTAGGTCTCTAAACTTTTCGTCAAGGACTGCAGCAATGGCATTATATATATATATATATATATATATATATATATATATATATATATATATATATATATATATATATATATATATATATATATATATATAGCATATATATATATATATATATATATATATATATATAAATATATATATATATATATATATATATATATATATATATATATATAAATATATATATATATATATATATATATATATATATATATATATATATATATAAATATATATATATATATATATATATATATATAAATATATATATATATATATATATATATATATATATATATATATATATATATATATATATAAATATAAATATATATATATATATATATATATATATATATATATATATATATATATATATATATATATATATATATATATATAGATATATGCGAACAAGCCTGAATGGTCCCCAGGACAATATGCGACTGAAAACTCAGAGGATATTTCAGGTATAGTTCAGATATATTTCAGGACCCTTTCCTCCGTTTTATGAGCTGTGGAAAAGAAGTTCCTGTAAAATATATATATATATATATATTAGTATATTTTGGTAGCAGTCTTTCCTGTAGACATATATTATTAAATATGACCGAAAAAGTAAGATCAATAATTCTAACACGAATTTTCTCAATCTTTCGTACATTTCTTTTCACTGTTGGAGGTAATTCAAAACTCAATTCTCCAAAATTCATTTTTATTTCTAGTCTGACGCGACACGAGCGCGTTTCGTAAAACTTATTACATTTTCAAAGACTTTAGTTCACAAATACACAACTGAATAGAACTTACACATCTCCGATTTTGTTTATATCTACATTTGAGTGAGGTGGATAGGGTGAGGTGGCATTAATAGGGTATTAATTTCATCAACACAAGACAGAACAAGAGGTGGCATTAATAGGGTATTAATTTCATCAACACAAAATAGTACACGAAACAATGGGTATTGAAATGGAAGTGATTGTAGAAAGCCTATTGGTCCATATTTCTTGATGCTTCTATATTGGAGCGGAGTCTTGAGGTGGGTAGAATATAGTTGTGCATTAATTGGCTGTTGATTGCTGGTGTTGACTTCTTAATGTGTAGTGCCTCGCAAACGTCAAGCCGCCTGCTATCGCTGTATCTATCGATGATTTCTGTGTTGTTTACTAGGATTTCTCTGGCGATGGTTTGGTTGTGGGAAGAGATTATATGTTCCATAATGGAGCCCTGTTGTTTATGCATCGTTAAACGCCTAGAAAGAGATGTTGTTGTCTTGCCTATATACTGTTTTTTTTGGAGCTTACAATCCCCAAGAGGGCATTTGAAGGCATAGACGACGTTGGTCTCTTTTAAAGCGTTCTGCTTTGTGTCTGGAGAGTTTCTCATGAGTAGGCTGGCCGTTTTTCTGGTTTTATAGTAAATCGTCAGTTGTATCCTCTGATTTTTGTCTGTAGGGATAACGTTTCTATTAACAATATCTTTCAGGACCCTTTCCTCCGTTTTATGAGCTGTGGAAAAGAAGTTCCTGTAAAATAGTCTAATAGGGGGTATAGGTGTTGTGTTAGTTGTTTCTTCAGAGGTTGCATGGCGTTTCACTTTCCTTCTTATGATGTCTTTGACGAAACCATTGGAGAAGCCGTTGTTGACTAGGACCTGCCTTACCCTACAGAGTTCTTCGTCGACTTGCTTCCATTCTGAGCTGTGGCTGAGAGCACGGTCGACATATGCGTTAACAACACTCCTCTTGTACCTGTCTGGGCAGTCCCTGTTGGCATTTAGGCACATTCCTATGTTCGTTTCCTTAGTGTAGACTGCAGTGTGGAAACCTCCGCTCTTTTCCATGACTGTTACATCTAGAAAGGGCAGCTTCCCATCCTTTTCCATCTCGTAAGTGAAACGCAGCACGGAACTCTGCTCAAATGCCTCCTTCACCTCCTGCAGATGTCTGACATCAGGTACCTGTGTAAAAATCAACCCGTTCTCGCAAATTTAATAAGTCAATATTGACTTATTAAATATGTGCATAGGTGACATACTTAACATAATAGATACCCTTAAAAAGATTCATAGAAAACACCGACCTTACCTAACCTTGTTAGTATCTTAAGATAAGCATCTTATTGCTTCGTAATTACAATTATTACCTAACCTATAATAGGTATAGGTTAAGTAATAATTGTAATTACGAAGCAATAAGATGCTTATCTTAAGATACTAACAAGGTTAGGTAAGGTCGGTGTTTTCTATGAATCTTTTTAAGGGTATCTATTATGTTAAGTATGTCACCTATGCACATATTTAATAAGTCAATATTGACTTATTAAATTTGCGAGAACGGGTTGGTAAAAATGTCGTCAACATACCTGCAGTATATGGCCGGTTTCAAGTTCACGTCGACTAAGACTTTTTGCTCGATGGTACCCATGTAGAAGTTTGCAAACAGGACACCTAGGGGAGAACCCATGGCGACCCCATCTACTTGCTTATACATGTGCCCATCCGGGCTCAAGAAGGGTGCCTCTTTAGTACAAGCTTGGAGTAGTTTCCTTAGAATATTTTCTGGTATGTCAAGAGGAGTATAGGCTGGATCACGATACACTCTGTCGGCTATCATCCCGATTGTCTCGTCCACAGGTACGTTGGTGAACAGTGATTCTACGTCCAACGAGGCTCTTATCTCTGTGGCCCGTGTGCCCCGCAGTAAGTCAACAAATTCCTTTGGAGACTTCAGGCTGAAGGCGCAAGGGACATAAGGAGTCTGCAGGCCGTTGAGTCGCTTCGCCAGTCTGTACATGGGTGTGGGTATCTGGCTAATGATTGGCCGAAGTGGGTTTCCAGGCTTGTGTGTCTTGACATTTCCATACGCATATCCAGGTTTATATACCCCAATAATTTTTGGCAGGTGGAGTCCTGATTTCTTGGCGTTCACAGTTTCGATCAGTTTGTTGACCTTTGCTTTCAATTCGGAAAGGGTCCTGAAAGATATTGTTAATAGAAACGTTATCCCTACAGACAAAAATCAGAGGATACAACTGACGATTTACTATAAAACCAGAAAAACGGCCAGCCTACTCATGAGAAACTCTCCAGACACAAAGCAAAACGCTTTAAAAGAGACCAACGTCGTCTATGCCTTCAAATGCCCTCTTGGGGACTGTAAGCTCCAAAAAACCCAGTATATAGGCAAGACAACAACATCTCTTTCTAGGCGTTTAACGATGCATAAGCAACAGGGCTCCATTAAGGAACATATAATCTCTTCCCAGAACCAAACCATCGCCGGATAATTCCTAGTAAACAACACAGAAATCATCGATAGATACAGCGATAGTAGACGGCTTGACGTTTGCGAGGCACTACACATTAAAAAGTCAACACCAGCAATCAACAGCTAATTAATGCACAACTATATTCTACCCACTTCAAGACTCCGCTCCAATATAGAAGCATCAAGAAATATGGACCAATAGGCTTTCTACAATCACTTCCATTCAATACCCATTGTTTCGTGTTCTGTCTTGTGTTGATGAAATTAATACCCTATTAATACCACCTCACCCCATCCACCTCACTCAAATGTAGATATAAACAAATCGGAGATGTGTAAGTTCTATTCAGTTGTGTATGTGTAAACTAAAGTCTTTGAAAATGTAATAAGTTTTACGAAACGCGCTCAAGTGTCGCGTCAGACTAGAAATTATATATATATATATATATATATATATATATATATATATATATATATATATATATATATATATATATATATATATATATACATATATATATATATATGTCGTACCTAGTAGCCAGAACGCACTTCTCAGCCTACTATGCAAGGCCCGATTTGCCTAATAAACCAAGTTTTCCTGAATTAATATATTTTCTCTAATTTTTTTCTTATGAAATGATAAAGCTACCCATTTCATTATGTATGAGGTCATTTTTTTTAATTGGAGTTAAAATTAACGTAGATATATGACCAAACCTATCCAACCCTATCTAACCTAACTTAACCTATCTTTATAGGTTAGGTTAGGTTAGGTAGCCGAAAAAGTTAGGTTAGGTTAGGTTAGGTAGGTTAGGTAGTCGAAAAACAATTCATGAAAACTTGGCTTATTAGGCAAATCGGGCCTTGCATAGTAGGCTGAAAAGTGCGTTCTGGCTACTGGGTACGACATATATATATATATATATATATATATATATATATATATATATATATATATATATGTATATATATATATATATATATATATATATATATATATATATATATATATACATATATATATATATATATATATATATATATATATATATATATATACATATATATATATATATATATATATATATATATATATATATATATATATATATATATATATATATGTCGTACCTAATAGCCAGAACGCACTTCTCAGCCTACTATTCAAGGCCCGATTTGCCTAATAAGCCAAGTTTTCATGAATTAATGTTTTTTCGTCTACCTAACCTACCTAACCTAACCTAACCTAGCTTTTTTTGGCTACCTAACCTAACCTAACCTTACCTATAAATATAGGATAGGTTAGGTTAGGTAGGGTTGGTTAGATTCGTTCATATATCTACGTTAATTTTAACTCCAATAAAAAAAAATTTACCTCATACATAGAGAAAAGGGTTGCTTTATCATTTCATAAGAAAAAAATTATAGTAAATATATTAATTCATAAAAACTTGGCTTATTAGGCAAATCGGGCCTTGAATAGTAGGCTGAAAAGTGAGTTCTGGCTACTAGGTACGACATATATATATATATATATATATATATATATATATATATATATATATATATATATATATATATATATATATATATATATATATATATATATATATTATTAAATATGACCGAAAAAGTAAGATTAATAATTCTAACACGAATTTTCTCAATCTTTGGGGTTGGGCACATGGGTTCTCCCCTAGGTGTCCTGTTTGCAAACTTCTACATGGGTACCATCGAGCAAAAAGTCTTAGTCGACATGAACTTGAAACCGGCCATATACTGCAGGTATGTTGACGACATTTTTACACAGGTACCTGATGTCAGACATCTGCAGGAGCTGAAGGAGGCATTTGAGCAGAGTTCCGTGCTGCGTTTCACTTACGAGATGGAAAAGGATGGGAAGCTGCCCTTTCTAGATGTAACAGTCATGGAAAAGAGCGGAGGTTTCCACACTGCAGTGTACACTAAGGAAACGAACATAGGAATGTGCCTAACATCCTAATCATGGAAATCTCCCATGATTAGAAGTCTGGATCCGTTCCTGCTATCTACAGAAGCTGCTCTCTCTATTATATTGATGGTGGCCAAGTTGTTTCTATCATATTCCTGTCTGGGTCTTCTGATATTGGGTGGGGGGTTATATATGACTACTACTATAATTTTCTGTCCTCCAGTTGCTATGGTGCCTGATATGTAGTCACTGAAACCTTCACAGTTCTGAATTACCATCTCTTCGAAACTCCAACCTTCTCTTAGTAGCAAAGCTACACCACCTCCTCTCCCTTCTCTCTCTCTTTCCTCACTACATAGTAGCCCTGTGGAAACACTGCATTTGTTATGGTTTTCGTTAGCTTTGTTTCTGTGAGTGCTATTATGTCTGGGTTTTCTTCTAGTGCCCATTCTCTGAGTTCACTTGTTTTATTTGTAATTCCATCTATGTTAGTGTACATTGCCTTGAAGCTCACTTTCTTCAGTTCATTTCCTTGTCCCTTCTTTGGCGAGCATTCTGCTGGTGTGGGAAGCTGAGATGATCTGCAAGGTGGTTTGCAAGGTCTCAGAGGAGTTTGGGGTGAGGGGTGGGGGTTTCAGGGAAGGGAGGACAGGTAGGGTGTGGGTTAAGGAGATAGGGGGGACATGGAGGATACGAGGTGAGGGGGGAGGAGGGATAGGGAGGGTATGGGATGAAGGGGGAGCGGGGACTGGGGGGGGGAAAGGTGGGAGGGGGGACATGATGGGAATGGGGAAGGGATGACAGGGTAAGAATAGGGTGGGGGGGGGAGCGTTGGGTGGGGGCAGGTAGGGTGAGGGGAAGGGAGGGTTTCTATGCAGAGGGGGGTGGTGGTGTTGCCCTCCCCTCTGGTGTTGCTGGGATGCTGGTTTTGGGTTCCCCTCTTGTCTCTGGGGCTGTTGTGTTGGGGGCTGTGATTTCCTGGTTTGCTCCTCTCTCCCTGCGCTTCCTCCTTGCCTCTGCTGCCCTGGCTCTCTCCTCCTTCGTCCTGTCCCTCTGCAGGAATACATTTTTGTATCCCTCCACATGCTGCAGACGACTCTTCCTTTCGAGAATATCCTCCTTCGTGGTTTCGTTTGTAAACACCACCTTCACAAGTCGGTTTCTGTCCTTGTTGTACCAGCCCAACCTGAAAACCTTCTCAATGTTTCATTCAGCCCCTTCCATCTGTAACCCCTTCAGTAGCCCCTGTACTGCCTCTCTATCCTTGCTATTCCATTCTTGCCTGTTGGATCCTTCCTGTTCTTTGATGCCTACCACTACCACTGATCTTTTTCTCTCCAGCAGCTGAGTGGTGCACCTTGCTGCTTCCTGTGAGGTGGCTGCTTGCATCGCTACCTCCCTCACTGTGTCCATAGCTTCTGAGCTCTTTTTCATTATGTCTGCAAAAGTTTCAGGTACAGAGGCATTTCCTTCCAATGTAACATTCCCACCTTCCCTTTGGATGATAATCTGATGCTCGGTCTCTTTATTTTTCTCTGTGAGGGATTTGATCTCCTCCCTTGCTGATGTCAGCTCACTTTGCAGGTTGTTAATTGTAATCCTCATTTCCTGCATCTCCTTCCTGAATTCCTCCAGAACTTGGGTTAACATGTCCCTCATTTGGTCACTTTGGCTGTTCCCTGTGTCCCTGTTGCATCCACCTTCCATTTTGCCCTTGTCAAGTCTGAGAGAGCAAGAGAGAGAGAGAGCAAGAATAGTCCTAGTTTGAGTCGGTGTGGTGGGGGGGAGGAGTGTTTTGGGAGAGTGGGAGTGGTGGGGGCAGGGGAGGGGAGCGTGTTGGGAGAGTGAGTGTGTGTGTGTGTGTGTGTGTGTGTGTGTGTGTG
Source organism: Procambarus clarkii (assembly GCF_040958095.1). Lineage (NCBI taxonomy): Eukaryota > Metazoa > Arthropoda > Malacostraca > Decapoda > Cambaridae > Procambarus > Procambarus clarkii. The sequence goes on from NC_091188.1 coordinate 20,959,775, forward strand.
TGTGTGTGTGTGTGTGTGTGTGTGTGTGTGTGTGTGTGTGTGTGTGTGTGTGTGTGTGTAATTACCTAGTTCTAATCACCTAGTTGTGCTTGCAGGGGTTGAGCTCTGCTCTTTCGGCTCGCCTCTCAAATGTCAATCAATCAATTGTTAATAACCTAACTACTAGCTAATATTTTTTTCCCATACACACACACACCCAGGAAGCAGCCCGTAGCAGCTGACTAACTCCCAGGTACTATTTAATGCTAGGAAACAGAGCATCAGGGTTAAAGAAATTCTGCCCATCTGTCTCCGCCGGCTGAGGGGATCGAACCTCGGTCCACGAGTGAAGAGCGCTGTCCACTCGGCCACCCAGCCCCCTGTGTGTGTGTGTGTGTGTGTGTGTAAACTAAAGTCTTTGAAAATGTAATAAGTTATTACAAAACACGTTCAAGTGTCGCGTCAGACTAGAAATATAAATGAATTTTGGAGAACTGATTTTTCAATTACCATCGACAGTGAAAAGAAACATAAGAAATATTGAGAAAATTCGTGTTAGAATTATTAATCTTAATTTTTCAGTCATATTTAATAATATATGTTTACAAGAAAGACTGCTACCAAAATATACTAATATACTAATATATATATATATATGTCGTACCTAGTAGCCAGAACGCACTTGTCAGCCTACTATGCAAGGCCCAATTTGCCTAATAAGCCAAGTTTTCATGAATTAATTGTTTTTCGACTACCTAACCTACCTAACCTAACCTAACCTAACCTAACTTTTTCGGCTACCTAACCTAACCTAACCTATAAAGATAGGTTAGGTTAGGTTAGGTAGGGTTGGTTAGGTTCGGTCATATATCTACGTTAATTTTAACTCCAATAAAAAAAAATTGACCTCTTACATAATGAAATGGGTTGCTTTATCATTTCATAAGAAAAAAATTAGAGAAAATATATTAATTCAGGAAAACTTGGCTTATTAAGCAAATCGGGCCTTGCATAGTAGGCCGAGAAGTGCATTCTGGCTACTAGGTACGACATATATATATATATATATATATATGTCGTACCTAGTAGCCAGAACTCACTTCTCAGCCTACTATTCAAGGCCCGATTTGCCTAATAAGCCAAGTTTTCCTGAATTAATATATTTACTATAATTTTTTTCTTATGAAATGATAAAGCAACCCTTTTCTCTATGTATGGGGTCAATTTTTTGTTATTGGAGTTAAAATTAACGTAGATATATGACCGAACCTAACCAACCCTACCTAACCTAACCTAACCTATATTTATAGGTAAGGTTAGGTTAGGTAGCCAAATAAAGCTAGGTTAGGTTAGGTTAGGTAGGTTAGGTAGACGAAAAAACATTAATTCATGAAAACTTGGCTTATTAGGCAAATCGGGCCTTGAATAGTAGGCTGAGAAGTGCGTTCTGGCTATTAGGTACGACATATATATATATATATATATATATATATATATATATATATATATATATGTCGTACCTAGTAGCCAGAACTCACTTTTCAGCCTACAATGCAAGGCCCGATTTGCCTAATAAGCCAAGTTTTCATGAATTAATATATTTTCTCTAATTTTTTTCTTATGAAATGATAAAGCAACCCATTTCATTATGTAAGAGGTCAATTTTTTTTTATTGGAGTTAAAATTAACGTAGATATATGACCGAACCTAACCAACCCTACCTAACCTAACCTAACCTATCTTTATAGGTTAGGTTAGGTTAGGTAGCCGAAAAAGTTAGGTTAGGTTAGGTTAGGTAGGTTAGGTAGACGAAAAACAATTAATTCATGAAAACTTGGCTTATTAGGCAAATCGGGCCTTGCATAATAGGCTGAGAAGTGCGTTCTGGCTACTAGGTACGACATATATATATATATATATATATATATATATATATATATATATATATATATATATATATATATATATATATATATATATATATAGTATATATATATATAGTATATATATATAGTATATCAAAATTTTGTGAGGGTACCACCTCTGGTGCCAATGTGGGGACCCATAGCCTCGAAGAAGAAAATAAAAAGTATTCAGAGGAGACCTTGTGGTTTCTCACTGAACACTAATATTATCTTCTCCTACCACCCCCATTCTTTTGTATGTACACATATATATTTACTTTATTTGAACTTTGTTACAAAAAAGGAGTTACATATGGGTTACAAAGATGGTTGTCATAGGTTGTAGAGTTCCTCCAGCTCCTCAGATGGCGGGCAGGAACCCTGGATGCAGTGCGCATTTCCCCTCTGTATATATATATATATATATATATATATATATATATATATATATATATATATATATATATATATATATATATATATATATATATATATATAAATTATTGCATCTAGTGAAGTAATCATTAGAGCAGTGAAATCAGTTCTACCAGAAGCCTCAGTCGTTAAACCTACCGACAGCACACTACTCGGAGCACCTCTGGGCCACAATGCCATTGCTGCAGTCCTTGACGAAAAGTTTAGAGACCTAAAGAGGATGGAAGAGAGAATTGGGGACTTGGACTCCCACGATGCCCTCTACCTTCTCACAAAGTGCCTTACCCTGCCCAGGCTAACATACTTCTTAAGGTGTGCACCAACTTTTGGCAACCCACTTCTAAATCAATATGATGAGCTCCTCAGGTCAATATTCAGGAAGGCGCTCAACCTAGATTTAGATGACAGTCAGTGGGACCAAGCAACACTACCAGTGAGATTTGGAGGGATAGGCATACGAAAGGCAACTGAGGTAGCACTTCCAGCATTCTTATCCTCATGTACAGCAGCCGACGAATTGGTAGGGCAGATCCTACTAGTGCGTATGAGAGAGACAGCGGGAACTCATGATCAAACGTTCATCGAAGCAGCCAGACAATGGGACACCATTGCTGACCCTCAACCCCGACCACAAGTCCCAAAAGACCACAAGCAGGCCCACTGGGATAGCCCCATAATGGAAAAGACTGTCACAGCAATGATTGACAACGCTGATGCTGAAAACAAAGCCCGCCTCCTAGCGGTAACAGCACCCCACGCCGGGGATTTTTTATTTGCTGTGCCCAATGCAGCCCTGGGAACTCGCCTCAGTCATGACGCTCTCCGCATTGGAGTTGCCCTTCGCCTTGCCGCCCCCATCCTCACCGAACATAGGTGCATCTGCGGAACTGCGATGGCAGACCAATATGGTCGTCATGGTCTGGTATGTCGTAAATCACAGGGTAAAATTGCAAGACATGAAGAAGTCAACGACATCATCAAGAGGAGCCTCGCCACAGCCCGCTGCCCGGCACAAAGAGAACCACACTTATCCAGACCTAACGACCCTCAGAAGCGCCCTGATGGGGTCACCTTGCTACCTTGGAAGGATGGTAAGCAAGTGGTATGGGACTACACGTGCGCTGCCACACTGGCCAGTACCTACCTCCACTACAGCACACGTGAAAGCGGTGGTGCTGCTTCTTTCAGGGAATCGCAGAAAATTATTAAATACAGAGGTCTAGCACACTGCTACAGCTTTGTTCCGATCGGCTCGGAGACCCTCGGTTCGTGGGGAAAATGTGCATTGAAGTTCCTGAAGGAATTGGGGGACAAATTGATCAGCGCTACAAAAGACCAGAGAGCAAAAAGTTTCTTGTTCCAGCGCCTCAGTGTTGCGATTCAGAGGGGAAATGCCTGTTGCGTCTTGGGCACTAGTCCAACTTCAGAGGAATTCGAAGAAGTGTTTGACTTGCAACAATGATCGAACCCGTCTGTGTCATTCATCAATGTTTCCCATTGTTGTGTTCTTCAAGAGATCCATAACCTTTAAGCACCTTTTTGCATTATTATTTTTGTATCAACCCATGTATATCTTGTAACCATCAAATGCATAATAAAGCACAAAAAATATTCAAGGAAGGGGGTGGTAGGAGAAAAGCACACTGAAACTGTATTGGAGGGGATCTAAACATTCCCTCTAATGCGTTATGCGTGGTTTCCTCCGAGGCTATGGGTCCCCCTTCTTCCAGCTAGAGGTGGTACTCCCTTACTATTTATATATATATATATATATATATATATATATATATATATATATATATATATATATATATATATATATATATATATATATATATATGTATATATATATATATATATATATTTATATATATATATATATATATATATATATATATATATATATATATATATATATATATATATATATATATATATATATATATATGTCGTACCTAGTAGCCAGAACGCACTTCTCAGCCTAATATGCAAGGCCCAATTTGCCTAATAAGCCTAGTTTTCATGAATTAATTGTTTTTCGACTACCTAACCTACCTAACCTAACCTAACCTAACTTTTTCGGCTACCTAACCGAACCTAACCTATAGAGATAGGTTAGGTTAGGTTAGGTAGGGTTGGTTAGGTTCAAGCTACTAGGTACGACATTATATATGTATATATATATATATATATATATATATATATATATATATATATATATATATATATATATATATATATATATGTCGTACCTAGTAGCCAGAACGCACTTCTCGGCCTACTATGCAAGACCCGATTTGCCAAATAAGCCAAGTTTTCATGAATTAATATATTTTCTCTAATTTTTTTCTTATGAAATGATAAAGCTACCCATTTCATTATGTATGAGGTCAATTTTTTTTTATTGGAGTTAAAATTAACGTAGATATATGACCGAACCTAACCAACCCTACCTAACCTAACCTAACCTATCTTTATAGGTTAGGTTAGGTTAGGTGGCCGAAAAAGTTAGGTTAGGTTAGGTTAGGTAGGTTAGGTAGTCGAAAAAACATTAA